>NW_022986383.1:0-56827 GCF_902500255.1 Thalassophryne amazonica | reverse complement strand
TGTCTGTAACCACTTTAGCCCTTTTTACTCTCCTCTTGTTTAACTCCAAGAGTCCTTCCAGTATTGCTGTAACTTCTCCGGCTTGGGCACTCCCTGGCGTTTGACCTTTTTGACAATATTTCTCCTTATCTTGATACTTCAGAATATAGCCCCAATAAGCTATATTGTCTGTACCCTTCTTCGACCCATCGGTGTACATAGTCCAGTCGTATGGCTCCATAGGGAGTTGCCTCTCCTTCGGCAACTTTTTTGTCGCCGACTGTTTTGGCCCAATTTCCAGCTCAGGGTCTAGCAGGATGTCCTCCCACCTTCCCCATCTGGCATTTGTGGCTTTAGTACTCTCAATAGTTCCTTTTCTTAGGAACCGGTGGACTTCGCTTTGAGTGATAACTTTTTTTCCCTGACCTTGTGCAAGCTCTTTCAACGCACTTCAATATCTAGCCAGGACTGCCAGTTCTTTTTCTTCCTGTGGATATTTTCTCTCAATTGAAGACAGAGTATAGCTCCACAGTGTTACCATACCCCCTCCTTCGTTGCTCACTTTTACCACCGAATCCTCTTCTTCGCAGCTTATTTCGGCTAGCAGACGAGTAGTCAGACTACACGGCTCCAGCCTAACCGCATCTTGAATGGCTTTCTTTAGCTTTTCCAAGCAATCCTGATCTGCAGCTGTCCAAATCCATTGCTTTTGCTCTTGTCCATTAGGTTTCTTCTTGAGACGAGCATAAAGGGGCTTTGCGTATCTCTGATAGTGTGGAACGTGATCTCTCACATAGTTACACAATCCCAATATTTTCTGTAGGTCATTCTCAGATTGCGGTGGGTTAATCTGACTCAATTTTTCTCGGTATACTTCTGAGAGTCCCAGGTCTGATGATACCTGGAATCCCAAATAGTTAACCTTGAATTGTCCAAACTGACATTTCTTCAGGTTGAGTTTTAATCCAGCTTCTGTGAGCTTCTGAATCACCTTTTGCAGCTGCATTAGGTGTTCATTTTCATCATCATCTGCGATAAACACATCATCGATGTAGACTGTTACTCCCAGATCTTTTAATATTTCCATTACTGCTGCTTGGAACACATTTGGTGAATTTCTGTATCCCTGCGGGAGTCGTTGCCACACATAACTTTTCCCTTTATGTGTGAATGCTGTTTTCCCTTGTGACTGTTTTGCTAATCGCAGGGAAAAGAATCCATTTGGCAGATCAATGCATGATTTGTATCTCTTAATTTGGACCGTTTTCAGTGCTCCTTGGGGATTTATCAAACTCGCTCTATTGGCTATTGTTCGTCGATTGAGAGCCTTGAAGTTGATTACTGGTCTCCAGCCTCCTCCTGCCGACTCTGGCTTCTTAACTGCTTGGATGGGGCTGTTAGTGATCGGAATCAATTCCATTCGAATGATCCCCAAAGCTTCCAATTCTTTTACTATTTTATCCATTTCCTCAACCGCTCCAGGGTTCAAGGGATATTGTCGCACCGGTGGATGTACTCCTCCTTCGATGACATGAATGTATTTAGCCCCCAAATCTCCACAATCATTTTTAAATCGTGCTACTTTAGCTTTGGAGATAATTTCCCTCAATTTTTCTTTCCCTGCTTCAGAGAAATCACTTTCTTCAATCTTTTCTCCTGTGACAGCTGGTACATCCACTTCTTTGTACCAGCTTACCGGACTCTTTCCAATTGGAGTCATATCCATTCGTACAACTCTTGCCTGTAATTTTTTCACTCGTCGTCTTATCAGATTTCAAAGCCTTTTGGGCCGATGCAATTCTCTCAAATCCTTGACTGTTATCAAATTAAAGGGGCCTTTTATCCAAACTACCCCTTTCCATATTCCAAATGGTCTTTTCTCCGTTGCCGCATTTGCATACTGGATCAGTAGGTATCCCTTGGTCTCGAGGCTTCTGCGGGTCATGGACACCTCTGCTCCCGTGTCCACCAGGTACGGTTCTCCATCCACATCAGTGTAGATATTGTCCCCCTCCCAGTAGGCATGGTCTAGCGTGACCCGCGCCTCCGAAGCCATTACTTCTTCTGCCCTCCTGCCGCCGCTGAGGCTTGGCGGACTTCCTGGAGGGCTTTCCTTTGCTCTGGAGTTAATTTATCGTACTCCTCTTTAGGGAGATAGCCAGCACTACGAGGTGCAGGTGTAGGTCGCGATTGTGGTGGTGGAGGTGGTGGACCTCTCGGCCGAGAGCTCCATTGTCCAGCTGGAGGCCTTTGATTATTCCTCTGTGGTGTTTGATGCGGCTGAGGAAGTGGTGGTTTGGGCACTGAATTTCTTTTCTCCACTCCCACCGGTTTTTGTCCTGATCTCGGTGTGCGCTCCTTCTTTCTCTTTTCCTCATAGAACTGCTGCTCCAGATCCCAGCTCTTTACCACCGCGTCCATTTGTGTGACTGTAGTGCCGTCTATGGGCATTTTCACAAAGGTTATCTCCCCTCTTCTTCCCTTAGTAACCTCTCTCAGTGCCCTAACAGAGCGTTGTGGCAAAATCGTCTGTTTTAGCCCATGCCACACTTGAACTAATGTTTGACCTTTATCTAGTCCAGCTTTAGCTTGAGCAATATGGGAATCTTCATCATTGGGATCTTCCAACACTAACCTGGCATAATGGTTTCGTGCTGGTTCACCCCGACTGATGGGTTGACTGGTAACTTGGGCTAGCCACATAGATTTACCATCTTCGCTGTTAGAAGCT
Source organism: Thalassophryne amazonica (assembly GCF_902500255.1). Classification (NCBI taxonomy): domain Eukaryota; kingdom Metazoa; phylum Chordata; class Actinopteri; order Batrachoidiformes; family Batrachoididae; genus Thalassophryne; species Thalassophryne amazonica. The sequence goes on along the minus strand of NW_022986383.1, from coordinate 54,117 downwards.
CTGTCAGTAAGGGGCCACACTTCTTTCAAATAGTCCTTTAGGTCCTCATTTGGTTCTTTCTGTCTCACCAACATCTTTAATTTTTAAATTCCCGGAATTCCCTGCCGTCTGCTTGAATTTCAGCTTGAATTGCTGGCAGACTTTGCTCTCTAGATCCAGCAGGAAAGTCCTGATTTGGGAGGCTCGCTTGTAATCCTGACGATGGTGGAATTGTTTCTCCCTCATCATCCAGATTTTCTTCATTAATTTCTCTCAACACTTGCCGTGACCAGCATAAAGCTGCTGTTTTTAGTTTTCTCAACATCACATCATGGGCAACGCCTAAATAGGCGACTCTGAAGTTATTTGTTAACTCTTTACAGGCAGTCAGTGTAGGATAGAAGGGCCACATTAGTATATTAGCCCATTCTCCAACAGTTGCTGTTACCTCGAGAGTTTTCTTTTCATCTTGTCGCTCAATCCACTCTTCTGGGATGTCATACCCAGTTTCAATTCAATTCAATTTTATTTATATAGCGCCAAATCACAACAAACAGTTGCCCCAAGGCGCTTTATATTGTAAGGCAAGGTCATACAATAATTACGTAAAAACCCCAAAGGTCAAAACGACCCCCTGTGAGCAAGCACTTGGCGACAGTGGGAAGGAAAAACTCCCTTTTAACAGGAAGAAACCTCCAGCAGAACCAGGCTCAGGGAGGGGCAGTCTTCTGCTGGGACTGGTTGGGGCTGAGGGAGAGAACCAGGAAAAAGACATGATGTGGAGGGGAGCAGAGATCAATCACTAATGATTAAATGCAGTGGTGCATACAGAGCAAAAAGAGAAAGAAACACTCAGTGCATTATGGGAACCCCCCAGCAGTCTAAGTCTATAGCAGCATAACTAAGGGATGGTTCAGGGTCACCTGATCCAACCCTAACTATAAGCTTTAGCAAAAAGGAAAGTTTTAAGCCTAATCTTAAAAGTAGAGAGGGTGTCTGTCTCCCTGATCCAAATTGGGAGCTGGTTCCACAGGAGAGGAGCCTGAAAGTTGAAGGCTCTGCCTCCCATTCTACTCTTACAAACCCTAGGAACTACAAGTAAGCCTGCAGTCTGAGAGCGAAGCGCTCTATTGGGGTGATATGGTACTATGAGGTCCCTAAGATAAGAAGGGACCTGATTATTCAAAACCTTATAAGTAAGAAGAAGAATTTTAAATTCTATTCTAGAATTAACAGGAAGCCAATGAAGAGAGGCCAATATGGGTGAGATATGCTCTCTCCTTCTAGTCCCCGTCAGTACTCTAGCTGCAGCATTTTGAATTAACTGAAGGCTTTTCAGGGAACTTTTAGGACAACCTGATAATAATGAATTACAATAGTCCAGCCTAGAGGAAATAAATGCATGAATTAGTTTTTCAGCATCACTCTGAGACAAGACCTTTCTAATTTTAGAGATATTGCGTAAATGCAAAAAAGCAGTCTTACATATTTGTTTAATATGCGCTTTGAATGACATATCCTGATCAAAAATGACTCCAAGATTTCTCACAGTATTACTAGAGGTCAGGGTAATGCCATCCAGAGTAAGGATCTGGTTAGACGCCATGTTTCTAAGATTTGTGGGGCCAAGTACAATAACTTCAGTTTTATCTGAGTTTAAAAGCAGGAAATTAGAGGTCATCCATGTCCTTATGTCTGTAAGACAATCCTGCAGTTTAGCTAATTGGTGTGTGTCCTCTGGCTTCTTGGATAGATAAAGCTGGGTATTATCTGCGTAACAATGAAAATTTAAGCAATGCCGTCTAATAATACTGCCTAAGGGAAGCATGTATAAAGTGAATAAAATTGGTCCTAGCACAGAACCTTGTGGAACTCCATAATTAACCTTAGTCTGTGAAGAAGATTCACCATTTACATGAACAAATTGTAATCTATTAGATAAATATGATTCAAACCACCGCAGCGCAGTGCCTTTAATACCTATGGCATGCTCTAATCTCTGTAATAAAATTTTATGGTCAACAGTATCAAAAGCAGCACTGAGGTCTAACAGAACAAGCACAGAGATGAGTCCACTGTCTGAGGCCATAAGAAGATCATTTGTAACCTTCACTAATGCTGTTTCTGTACTATGATGAATTCTAAAACCTGACTGAAACTCTTCAAATAGACCATTCCTCTGCAGATGATCAGTTAGCTGTTTTACAACTACCCTTTCAAGAATTTTTGAGAGAAAAGGAAGGTTGGAGATTGGCCTATAATTAGCTAAGATAGCTGGGTCAAGTGATGGCTTTTTAAGTAATGGTTTAATTACTGCCACCTTAAAAGCCTGTGGTACATAGCCAACTAATAAAGATAGATTGATCATATTTAAGATCGAAGCATTAAATAATGGTAGGGCTTCCTTGAGCAGCCTGGTAGGAATGGGGTCCAATAGACATGTTGATGGTTTGGATGAAGTAACTAATGAAAATAACTCAGACAGAACAATCTGAGAGAAAGAGTCTAACCAAATACCGGCATCACTGAAAGCAGCCAAAGATAACGATATGTCTTTGGGATGGTTATGAGTAATTTTTTCTCTAATAGTTAAAATTTTATTAGCAAAGAAAGTCATGAAGTCATTACTAGTTAAAGTTAAAGGAATACTCGGCTCAATAGAGCTCTGACTCTTTGTCAGCCTGGCTACAGTGCTGAAAAGAAACCTGGGGTTGTTCTTATTTTCTTCAATTAGTGATGAGTAGTAAGATGTCCTAGCTTTACGGAGGGCTTTTTTATAGAGCAACAGACTCTTTTTCCAGGCTAAGTGAAGATCTTCTAAATTAGTGAGACGCCATTTCCTCTCCAACTTACGGGTTATCTGCTTTAAGCTGCGAGTTTGTGAGTTATACCACAGAGTCAGGCACTTCTGATTTAAAGCTCTCTTTTTCAGAGGAGCTACAGCATCCAAAGTTGTCTTCAATGAGGATGTAAAACTATTGACGAGATACTCTATCTCACTTACAGAGTTTAGGTAGCTACTCTGCACTGTGTTGGTATATGGCATTAGGGAACATAAAGAAGGAAACATATCCTTAAACCTAGTTACAGTGCTTTCTGAAAGACTTCTAGTGTAATGAAACTTATTCCCCACTGCTGGGTAGTCCATCAGAGTAAATGTAAATGTTATTAAGAAATGATCAGACAGAAGGGAGTTTTCAGGGAATACTGTTAAGTCTTCAATTTCCATACCATAAGTCAGAACAAGATCTAAGATATGATTAAAGTGGTGGGTGGACTCATTTACATTTTGAGCAAAGCCAATTGAGTCTAACAATAGATTAAATGCAGTGTTGAGGCTGTCATTCTCAGCATCTGTGTGGATGTTAAAATCGCCCACTATAATTATCTTATCTGAGCTAAGCACTAAGTCAGACAAAAGTTCTGAAAATTCACAGAGAAACTCACAGTAACGACCAGGAGGACGATAGATAACAACAAATAAAACTGGTTTTTGGGACTTCCAATTTGGATGGACAAGACTAAGAGTCAAGCTTTCAAATGAATTAAAGCTCTGTCTGGGTTTTTGATTAATTAATAAGCTGGAATGGAAGATTGCTGCTAATCCTCCGCCTCGGCCAGTGCTACGAGCGTTCTGGCAGTTAGTGTGACTCGGGGGTGTTGACTCATTTAAACTAACATATTCATCCTGCTGTAACCAGGTTTCTGTAAGGCAGAATAAATCAATATGTTGATCAATTATTATATCATTTACTAACAGGGACTTAGAAGAGAGAGACCTAATGTTTAATAGACCACATTTAACTGTTTTAGTCTGTGGTGCAGTTGAAAGTGCTATGTTATTTTTTCTTTTTGAACTTTTATGCTTAAATAGATTTTTACTGGTTATTGGTGGTCTGGGAGCAGGCATCGTCTCTACGGGGATGGGGTAATGAGGGGATGGCAGGGGGAGAGAAGCTGCAGAGAGGTGTGTAAGACTACAACTCTGCTTCCTGGTCCCAACCCTGGATAGTCACAGTTTGGAGGATTTAAGAAAATTGGCCAGATTTCTAGAAATGAGAGCTGCTCCATCCAAAGTGGGATGGATGCCGTCTCTCCTAACAAGACCAGGTTTGTCCAACTTCTGGAGCATAGGTTTGTCGCTTGTCTCGGGTCTCCACTGGGTTGACCCTGACATCTCTTGCAACTCTCTCTGATGCTACACGCACAGTATACACCCCAACTTCTTTCTTTCGTCCTCTGTAGCGTCCAGTTCGTAGTTCTGGGTGTGAGACTTCTCTTTCCCCTACCACAGATAGCGGTTCATCCTCTTCCAAGTCTTGTGGATTGATCTCCTCTTCAGACTCTCTTTCCTGGTCCTCATCCATATCAGATTCATGGGAAGGACGTGGGTCTTGTGGTTGTGGGTCCCTGTTTTGTTCTAACCTTCGGGGTGACCCGGTTGCTTCGGTATTTCCGACAAGTAGAGGAATGAATATAGGATCCTCTTCTCCATTATCCGGTGGAGGAGCCTGGAAAGGCTCTCTCATCCGAGATTGGGAGCTTGTGGGGTGTATGATAGTCTGGAGCCCACTTGTAACTCGTTTTAATGTTGGTCGTTGGGTTTTAATCCCTAATTGCTGCACTCCCACAGCATGAACTGATCTTTTATCACTTGTCGCCGTGGGGATGGACTACATCACTAGCGGGGGACTAGTTGCCATTCCACTTGCTCCGACTGCACCCTTCCTTGGACCTGCTCTATTTGGTCCTAGGTTCACCGCTTCAAGTGCCCTTCTCACTCGATCTTGCTCCTGCTCATTGCTAGTGACCACAACAATTTCTATCATTGATCTCCATACTCCTGGGGTACGCATGTGTAGGTTCACGGCTGCCATGGCAACTTTTTCTGCCTCTTCCCATGTCATATGTCCAGATCGTAATCCGTCCACACATATCACTACTCGCCGATGCTGGCGTTCTTTAGCCAAATCAATAGCTGTTCCTAGAGTTTTCAGCATTTCCTCCATATATTCGATTGAATTTTCTCTCCCTGGGTAGCTTTCAAAGGGCACATGTATGAGTGCATGATAAGCCATTCGCGGTGCGCTTGTTATCACCATCGATTTTCCATCCAGACCTCTCCCTTTTATACTCTTAAGTTCTTCTTGGTATTCTCTGCCTGCCTGCTCCTTGAGCTTTGCTCTGAATTTTCGGTTGGCAATTTTCAGTCTGGGATTTGTGAAGACAATGAGACTATCTCCATCTATATCCCAAGGACTGCCAAAATAATGATATGCCCGTCTTCCATCTTGGGTCACCATTTTTTTGGTTCCTTCGGGCATAGGGTCCAATTCCTCCATGTAGTCAGATTCAGCATATACATGGTGGGTTTTTGCTTTAGATTTTCTAAAGATCTCCTGCGAACGCCCTTCCTCTTTAATATGGTAACTCGGTCCGGCAACACATTCTTCAGCTTTAAGCTGTCCCAAGCTTCTGGGCCCACGTTCCGGCGATTGATGGAATATCTGTCCAGACACTCCCTGAAGACTTCTTCGTCTTTTATCCTGCTCAACCAGGCGTTCTGTCTGTTTTCTAACTGTTGAGGTTGTTCCTCTCACACTTCCCAAGGGCAAATTTGGCCACACTGGGTCAAAGCTTGTGTGGAGAAGGTCCGGGCTTTTATATTCTTGACCATTTCCCCCAGGATTAGGACCTCCCGGGGATACTGATTCATCTCCACTTCCCTCTGGCTTGTGTTCCTCATCACGTTGTTCGGATTCGGCCTGGGAGTCTATCTTGCCCTCGTCTTCATTATCGAGGATCTGACTTCCACTCATATCTTCCATTATAGGATATTGTTCCTTAAGCATTCTTCCTAACCCTTTTAGCCGTTCTGCCATGGACTTAAACTCAGCATATACGGACGCTGATTTTGCTTTAACATCAACCAGGACCGTCTCTACTTCCAACAACCCAGCTGTCATTTTTACTACGGAGTCATAACTTTTCTCAGGGCTTATTAAGGTAGTGATTTGTCCTCTTTTCCACTCTTCTCCGAGAAGTTTGCACCACCATTCAAGCCACTCTCTGGTCCCCATTTTGTCCTTTGGGACTGGTGGGCTCCCCAAAACGGCCAGGATCTGCCCCTCCTTATGCTTACCTGGATAATATATCCCTAATGTGTGTATAGTTCCTGCCATATCTTCTTTGAAACATTCTTCATCAGTTTCCACACTTTGATCTATGACATATTTTTGAACTGTTTCTGCCCAAGTATCATATCCTCGTCCATACAATACCACTCTGTGTGGCCGAAAATCCACTTCTTTTCCCCCTTCATGTTCGGATTCAGGGTTTGCTACGGGTCCTGGCTCTCCTTCAGCCATATTTTCACTGCTTATTCGTAATACTAAACTTACTGTTTCGTAATGATTGTCCTCCCTTTATTCTCTCGGTTGCTGAGATTGTCGATTCCACCACTGTCGTCTCCTTGACTTCAGCTATGGTCCTTGTCGTCTCGAGTCGTCTGCCTCTCAAAGCCTCTCTTGGCGCCTTGAGTCAGGGATGAGTGACAGACTACTTGGCTAGTCAGCGCTAATTCCAGAGGTTAATTCCCAATCAGCTGCTCCTTTTCCCGCTTCTCCCCTCAGGAGCCTCACGAGTTGATGATCCCATTCTCTCTTGTAGATTACCATTTTGCACGGTATACTCTCATACCTGCTTTCTTGTCGATCCGATCCAGCAGGCTCCCTCGCCCGCTTCCCTTTCTCGTCGTTTCATGACGATCCAGCAGGCTATCCCCATCTGCTTCTCGTCCCAGTCCAGACGATCCAGCAGTGACATGTCTGCTTCTCGTCCTTGATCCCAGCTCCCTGGGATACTTACTCCTGTTGTCTTTACTTCGTCCTTCTGGTGGTCGCCTCCAAATTTTCACACCTCTGGAGGACAGATATGTTTCAAGCCATTACTGGACCTATACAGGCCATCAGCCGACACTCTCCACAACACTGTCTCCTTTGGTGATCTACTCAGAGGCTTTCCACCTACCCAATGGCAAAGACTCTCCTTTGGCCAGGATTCTTCCTCGGACCCGACTACACTTCGTCAGGTCCCTGTTCGGGCGCCACGTGTCAGATCCCGCTTTTTAGATACACGGCACACGCTCACCCTCCGATGAGTGTGTTTGTGTAAAAACCAGCTCTCCGTCTCTGGGGTCAGACCTTCGTGTCTCCACGGGTATTACCCGGCAGGGCTGCGCAAAGGCTGTTCAAGCTGGTGGCGAGGAGATTCGTCTAACTGCTCACTGCCTCCATCCAGACGTCCACCCCGCTGAAGCTGATCTCGCACCCCGGTCGAATAGCCTTCTCAGGAACCAGGATATGAACCGTCCATGCCCGTTAACGGCAGCTCTCCTCTTATGGATCAGGGCTCTTGGAATGTTGCTAGATTTTGAATTTAGTGACTCGTACAGTGAGTCCCCAGGATGTGTTATTTTCATTAAAAAACCAGACTAACCTTTTAGAGCCTTTTTGATGTTGTACACCCAATAAACTTTAACTTTTACACCTTAAGAAGCATCAATAATCCAATTTCCGAGCCTTAACACTTTAACTGCATGCTTGGAAATTTATTGCAGGTTTTGCAAGTGCCAATAACAATAAGAATAACCCCGTTTTCTGGTGTTTCAACAGGTTATATATGTTCTTGACTCTTGTCATCCTCAGATGATCTTGGTTACCATGGGGACGCTGTTGACTCAAAACCTCCTCCCTTCTCCTTCTACTTTACTGGAAATCCCCGCAGCCCCTACCAGTAACTTATTTCTCAAGTTCCTCTTTTCTGTTAACACTTCAGCTTTTCTGAGAATTCATTCTTTTAAATCATTTCTTTAGAATCACATCAATCATATTCAATCATTTCATTACAACTCTCTTTCACATAAAAACAATTCATATGATCATATACAAACATTTTCATTCCTTATTATTCATTTAATTTTTACCAACATCTTAATCATTTGATAAGTTGTTTAACATCAGCTTTTCTTGCCCTGCTTGCGACATCTTCTTCACTTCCTCTTTTTCTCTGACTCTGCACTCTTTCTGAAAAACAACTCATATAATCATTCATTTCACTTATTCGTAAAATACATTTTCTAATCAACTCTTAATTTTAACACATTAATACTTCATTTGATCATACTTGTCATGTTAGAATCATTTTTAGATATATTCCCTCGTCTTCACCACCAAGTTCATTCCGTGGACCTCCCCATTTGCAATGGAGAAGTCTGGTATGACCTCACTTACTCCTGGAAGGTACCAAACACTGTGCAGTTTAATCCAACAGCATGTATATTAATTCCGTGGCACGTATTATATTCCAAGATGAAAACAAGCTGAAAGCAAGCTTAAAGTCATCTTTCCTGACAGTATCGAGCATGCAACACTAACTCTGCTAAAGCTCAGAGTCTTTAGGGTCCTGGTATTTATTGTCTTACTGCATGGTTGTGTGATTTGGATGCTTATCAGTGACCGAAGGTGACTACTGGATGTGTTTGGTACATGGTCTCTTCACAGAATCCTCACAGCACTTGTGCATGCTCCCAGACTTTTAGACCAGTAGCTTTCAAATCAAATCAGATCAAATCAATTTTATTTATATAGCGCCAAATCACAACAAACAGTTGCCGCAAGGCGCTTTATATTGTAAGGCAAAAGCCATACATAATTACAGAAAAACCCCAACGGTCAAAACGACCTCCTATGAGCAAGCACTTGGCGACAGTGGGAAGGAAAAACTCCCTTTTAACAGGAAGAAACCTCCAGCAGAACCAGGCTCAGGGAGGGACAGTCTTCTGCTGGGACTGGTTGGGGCTGAGGGAGAGAACCAGGAAAAAGACATGCTGTGGAGGGGAGCAGAGATCAATCACTAATGATTAAATGCAGAGTGGTGCATACAGAGCAAAAAGAGAAAGAAACACTCAGTGCATCATGGGAACCCCCCAGCAGTCTAAGTCTATAGCAGCATAACTAAGGGATGATTCAGGGTTACCTGATCCAGCCCTAACTATAAGCTTTAGCAAAAAGGAAAGTTTTAAGCCTAATCTTAAAAGTAGAGAGGGTGTCTGTCTCCCTGCTCCGAATTGGGAGCTGGTTCCACAGGAGAGGAGCCTGAAAGCTGAAGGCTCTGCCTCCCATTCTACTCTTACAAACCCTAGGAACTACAAGTAAGCCTGCAGTCTGAGAGCAAAGCGCTCTATTGGGATGATATGGTACTATGTGGTCCCTAAGATAAGATGGGACCTGATTATTCAAAACCTTATAAGTAAGAAGAAGAATTTTAAATTCTATTCTAGAATTAACAGGAAGCCAATGATGAGAGGCCAATATGGGTGAGATATGCTCTCTCCTTCTAGTCCCTGTCAGTACTCTAGCTGCAGCATTTTGAATTAACTGAAGGCTTTTTAGGGAACTTTTAGGACAACCTGATAATAATGAATTACAATAGTCCAGCCTAGAGGAAATAAATGCATGAATTAGTTTTTCAGCATTACTCTGAGACAAGACCTTTCTAATTTTAGAGATATTGCGCAAATGCAAAAAAAAACAGTCCTACATATTTGTTTAATATGCACATTGAATGACATATCCTGATCAAAAATGACTCCAAGATTTCTCACAGTATTACTAGAGGTCAGGGTAATGCCATCCAGAGTAAGGATCTGGTTAGACACCATGTTTCTAAGATTTGTGGGGCCAAGTACAATAACTTCAGTTTTATCTGAGTTTAAAAGCAGGAAATTAGAGGTAATCCATGTCTTTATGTCTGTAAGACAATCCTGCAGTTTAGCTAATTGGTGTGTGTCCTCTGGCTTCATGGATAGATAAAGCTGGGTATCATCTGCGTAACAATGAAAATTTAAGCAATGCTGTCTAATAATACTGCCTAAGGGAAGCATGTATAAAGTGAATAAAATTGGTCCTAGCACAGAATCTTGTGGAACTCCATAATTAACCTTAGTCTGTGAAGAAGATTCCCCATTTACATGAACAAATTGTAATCTATTAGATAAATATGATTCAAACCACTGCAGCGCAGTGCCTTTAATACCTATGGCATGCTCTAATCTCTGTAATAAAATTTTATGGTCAACAGTATCAAAAGCAGCACTGAGGTCTAACAGGACAAGCACAGAGATGAGTCCACTGTCTAAGGCCATAAGAAGATCATTTGTAACCTTCACTAATGCTGTTTCTGTACTATGATGAATTCTAAACCCTGACTGAAACTCTTCAAATAGACCATTCCTCTGCAGATGATCAGTTAGCTGTTTTACAACTACCCTTTCAAGAATTTTTGAGAGAAAAGGAAGGTTGGAGATTGGCCTATAATTAGCTAAGATAGCTGGGCCAAGTGATGGCTTTTTAAGTAATGGTTTAATTACTGCCACCTTAAAAGCCTGTGGTACATAGCCAACTAATAAAGATAGATGATCATATTTAAGATCGAAGCATTAATTAATGGTAGGGCTTCCTTGAGCAGCCTGGTAGGAATGGGGTCTAATAGACATGTTGATGGTTTGGAGGAAGTAACTAATGAAAATAACTCAGACAGAACAATCGGAGAGAAAGAGTCTAACCAAATACCGGCATCACTGAAAGCAGCCAATGAGAACGATATGTCTTTGGGATGGTTATGAGTAATTTTTTCTCTAATAGTTAAAATTTTATTAGCAAAGAAAGTCATGAAGTCATTACTAGTTAAAGTTAAAGGAATACTCAGCTCAATAGAGCTCTGACTCTTTGTGATTTCTGATTTAAGGCTCTCTTTTTCAGAGGAGTTACAGCATCCAACGTTATCCTCAATGAGGATATAAAACTATTGACGAGATAATCTATCTCACTCACAGAGTATAGGTAGCTACTCTGCCCTGTGTTGGTATATGGCATTGGAGAACATAAAGAAGGAATCATATCCTTAAACCTAGTTACAACGCTTTCTGAAAGACTTCTACTGTAATGAAACTTATTCCCCACTGCTGGGTAGTCCATCAGAGTAAATGTAAATGTTATTAAGAAATGATCAGACAGAAGGGGGTTTTCAGGGAATACTGTTAAGTCTTCAATTTCCATACCATAAGTCAGAACAAGATCTAAGGTATGATTAAAGTGGTGGGTGGACTCATTTACATTTTGAGCAAAGCCAGTCGAGTCTAACAATAGATTAAATGCAGTGTTGAGGCTGTCATTCTCAGCATCTGTGTGGATGTTAAAATCGCCCACTATAATGATCTTATCTGAGCTAAGCACTAAGTCAGACAAAAGGTCCAAAAATTCACAGAGAAACTCACAGTAACGACCAGGAGGACGATAGATAACAACAACTGTTTTTTGGGACTTCCAACTTGGATCGACAAGACTAAGAGTCAAGCTTTCAAATGAATTAAAGCTCTGTCTGGGTTTTTGATTAATTAATAAGCTGGAGTGGAAGATTGCTGCTAATCCTCCACCTCGGCCCGTGCTACGAGCGTTCTGGCAGTTAGTGTGACTCGGGGGTGTTGACTCATTTAAACTGACATATTCATCCTGCTGTAACCAGGTTTCTGTAAGGCAGAATAAATCAATATGTTGATCAATTATTATATCATTTACTAATAGGGACTTAGAAGAGAGAGAGATCTAATGTTTAATAGACCACATTTAACTGTTTTAGTCTGTGGTGCAGTTGAAGGTGCTATATTATTTTTTTCTTTTTGAATTTTTATGGTTAAATAGATTTTTGCTGATTATTGGTGGTCTGGGAGCAGGCACCATCTCTACGGGGATGGGGTAATGAGGGGATGGCAGGGGGAGAGAAGCTGCAGAGAGGTGTGTAAGACTACAACTCTGCTTCCTGGTCCCAACCCTGGATAGTCACAGTTTGGAGGATTTAAGAAAATTGGCCAGATTTCTAGAAATGAGAGCTGCTCCATCCAAAGTGGGATGGATGCTGTCTCTCCTAACAAGACCAGGTTTTCCCCAGAAGCTTTGCCAATTATATATGAAGCCCACCTCATTTTTTGGACACCACTCAGACAGCCAGCAATTCAGGGAGAACATGCGGCTAAACATGTCATTCCCGGTCCGATTGGGGAGGGGCCCAGAGAAAACTACAGAGTCCGACATTGTTTTTGCAAAGTTACACACCGATTCAATATTAATTTTAGTGACCTCCGATTGGCGTAACCGGGTGTCATTACTGCCGACGTGAATTACAATCTTACCAAATTTACGCTTAGCCTTAGCCAGCAGTTTCAAATTTCCTTCAGTGTCGCCTGCTCTGGCCCCCGGAAGACAATTGACTATGGTTGCTGGTGTCGCTAACTTCACATTTCTCAAAACAGAGTTGCCAATAACCAGAGTTTGTTCCTCGGTGGGTGTGTCGTAGAGTGCGGAAAAACGGTTAGAGATGTGAACGGGTTGGCGGTGTACACAGGGCTTCTGTTTAGGACTACGCTTCCTCCTCACAGTCACCCAGTCGGCCTGCTTTCCCGGCTGCTCGGGATCTGCTGGAGGGGAACTAACGGCAGCTAAGCTACCTTGGTCCGCACCTACTACAGGGGCCTGGCTAGCTGTAGGCCGAGGAATAACTAAACATTTCACACCCAGAGCAGAAAAGTGCGGGAGAGACAGGAGAAGCCGCCATGCTAAACCAGCTAAGAGCTAGCAGCTGCGCTCAGCTAGCGGATTCCTAAAAACACACAAAGTGAATAATGTGTAAATAATTTAGAGGTGATTCAGCAGAGGGAGTGCTTTAGTTAAGGCACGTGAAGATTACACTGTGAAACAAATCGTTATCTAGTTAACTAGATCAATCTAACTACGCAGATTAAACCACTAACAGATACAGCAAAACACCGCAGGAAGTGATACAATACCGCATTGAGAGCCAACCACCAGTAGAGGCAGTAGAGGTCTACCGGTCTGGTCTATTTCACTTCAATAGTGATGAAAAGCTTTGACAAACTGGTTAAGCAAGAGATTCTTAAGCAAGTGAAATATCACCCTGCAGTTTGCCTATAGGGCAGGTATAGGTATCGAGCATGCAACACTCACAGCACTTGCGCATGCTCCCAGACTTGAGTTGTGGACCTAAATGTATGTCCTCTATATTTAGTCTCCACCAGCTACCTGACTGCCCGAGCCATGTGACTTAACCTGGATTAATGAGTACAGATGACATCACCACTTTTAGAAACATTTTCACCTACCTAGACTGTCCTTGCTAAAAGCCAAAATTTATGAAAACACAATAGTTATCAATCAATCCACACATTTCACAACAAACCTAAATGTCCCTGACTCAGATTATCAATAACTACTGTATTCACATCCATGCATTTGTGCTTCATGTACACTAACTGTCTTTATTCCTTCCTATATCTCTATGTGTGTATATATGTCTGACCATGTTGGATGAATGTCAGTCTTTTCCTTAAAATAACTGTATTTGTGTGTATCTTTGTATCTCACTGTCAACCATGTCTTAACAAACGCACACTTTGTCTGTTAAAACTAAGTAAGAGCAAGTACACCTCTTTGTACATCCCACCTTCAAACATAGCATCATACTACCGTCCATGAAAAATCTACTTAAACTCCCAATTTTCTATAGGAATACAAACTTCCTACAGGCACTGCACTAGTACATTTAATTTAAATTATTCAAATATGTTACATGATATTAGCAATATATATTGTCAAACCAAGCTTTCGAAAGATATTTGCAGTGTCCTGGGGCATAATGAGGCTGTAGATGCACGAAGCAAGCATCACAAGTATAAATATAGGAAGCTGAATCTGGTAAATAATTTTATAACAGAGCTGAACAAAAGCTGAGAAGCAGAGTGATTATGTCCATACTGCTGTCCTGTACTTTGCTTTTGTCACTGCATGTACACATAATATGGGGATCAGTGAGGACTGGTGTCTTTCGAACCAACAGAAAGCAAACCGGCAGTTCTTTTGCCCTCTTCTCCCAAGAGATGCGCACATGTGCATTGTGCAAAATTACCAAGTAACAATGATATGCATTACAGGAATCTAGCATGATGACATTGAATGATCACAAAGCAGTGTTGAGGCTTTTCATCTGGTGATCTTCTGATTCTTGCTCTCCCAGAATGCATCAGACTATTATTAGTGGCTCTAATGCGATTGGAGAGCATTACCCTGGGGATTATTTAGCAGGAACTGACATATGAGGAGATGCACGTGGACATCATGTGGACAAAAAAAAAAACTATGCTGACAAACACTTGATTACCACACACTGTAAAAACCTGATAATGTGACTTTAACAACAAAAAAAAAAAGTAGAAACCGATTACATAAAAATTGTAAAGTGGCACCAGCTCATTTTTTAAGTTACAGAAGAAAGAATTTTTCTGTAAGTTAAAAAAAAATTGAGGATTTTTTTTTTTTTTTTTTTTTTTGTAATCAGTTTCAACAAATATTTGAGTTAAAATAACATTTCTGTTTTGCAATGAAAAAATTACAATGTTGAAAGTAATCTGTTTTGATTTGCACTGAAGATAACGTATAGATAATGAAAACACTTATTTCCATTGTCCATTTAAAAATCAAATGAGAAAATATAAATAAAAATGAAATAAAATACTACCACTACTACTACCAATAATAATAATAATAATAATAATAATAACAATAATAGTGTGCATATGATAACAAGAACCTAAACAATTTATAAATACATTAAGACAGTAAACTAACATTAAAAAATTACATACAACCGCAATTCCAATGAAGTTGGGATGTTGTGTAAAATGTAAATAAAAATTGAATACAATGATTTGCAAATCCTCTTCAACCTACATTCAATTGAATACACCACAAAGACAAGATATTTAATGTTCAAACTGATAAACGTTATTGTTTTTGTGCAAATACTTGCTCATTTTGACATGGATGCCTGCAACACGTTTCAAAAAAGTTGGGACAGAGCAACAAAAGACTGGGAAAGTTTATGAATGCTCAAAGAACACCGAATTGGAAACAGGTGAGTGTCATGATTGGGTATAAAAGGGGCATCCCCAAAAGGCTCAGCCATTCACAAGCAAAGATGGGGTGAGGATCACCACTTTGTGAACAACTGCATGAAAAAATAGTCCAACAGTATTTGCTCATTTTGAAATGGATATCTGCAGCATGTTTCATAAAAGCTGGGACAGTGGTATGTTTACCACTGTGTTACATCACCTTTCCTTCTAACAACACTCAGTAAGCATTTGAAAGAGTGTGCAGAAAGAATGTGACCTATTGAGCCCTTAGAATAAGTGCGGCTGTGTTTGTTGATTTGACTGCTGCCATTGTTGAGTCTGGGGATGGGCTGGCTGCAGGCTTGATTACAGGTTATCGGGTCTTTGTGACAAAACCAGCCTAACAACTAACCCAACATCAGGCCACAAACCAGCCTAATGGTCAGTCAGCCGTGAACAATGTGAGAATGGTGCCTCTTCATTCACATTTCATTTCATAGGTTCACTATGTTTTGCTATTCACTGTTTCACAGTAGTGAATCTCGCACCATCTCACGGTCCGTGACTCACGCGAGAGGTCAGTTTCAGCAGAGTTCCGGTGTCGCAGACTGAACGGTCTCCCCTAAAAATCGGTCCGCACTTCACTGTGCATGCGTCATTAACCGTGGTTCACAGATTATCACGTCATTTCTGCTTCAGACTGCACTCCAGTCATCATCTATCTCAGCGACAGATATCTGAAGCTTTTGTACAACAATCATTTCCACATAAATTCAGCATGATTTCATCATAAAATCGGAGGAAGCAATCAGAGTGATGCGGCTGCACGGGCGGCTAGCTTCTGCGTTCACTGCACAGCCGTCATTTCAAAGCGTCACGGAATATCGCCTTGTTTCTGCTAAAATGGCCTTCTGCTTAAAGCTGTCTTTAGAATGATTTTAAGAGATTTTACCTTGTCATCTGATGATTAATAATCCAATTAATCCATTTGATCGCTTTGAATGAAGAGACTCTGTCTCAGACGTGCTGCTGTGATCCGAAATGACGCATGTGCAGTGGAGGCAGGGTGGATCAATTTTTACGGGGGGACCGTTCGGTCGGCGAAACCGGTTTTTTAGGGCACAATATAAACAAATCTTGTGAAGTATGGACTAGACAACATCGGGGCACAGCAGAAGTCCATCACAGATGCTACACCTCCTCTAGATAACCTTCTCAACTTGGGAGAATTTATCATCATCATAATCGCCTGTGAACTCGCTGGATCAACGCCATACACATTCTCGCTAGCCACTGTTTACATGCGCTGTGAGATACTGGAACTCTGCTGGCACCGCGATGTATTCTCGGAAGCACACAGGGCCGCCAGGGGGATTATGGCAAAGGTTAAGTACTGAATGTTTTAACTCCAGTTGGATTTTTGGGCGATTAAGAAAACTATATATTTTTGGAAAGTCTATTGTGTAAGCATTGACAAAACCAATGTTTCTATTTGCTCAGACCATACCATAGACTCTCTCTCTCTCTCTCCCCCTCTATCTATCTATCTATCTATCTATCTATCTATCTATCTATCTATCTATCTGTCTGTCTGTCTGTCTGTCTGTCTGTCTGTCTGTCTGTCTGTCTGTCTGTCTGTCTGTCTGTCTGTCTGTCTGTCTGTCTGTCTGTCTGTCTGTGTGTGTGTGTGTGTGTGTGTGTGTGTGTGTGTGTGTGTGTGTGTGTGTGTGTGTGTGTGTGTGTGTGTTGTGTGTGTGTGTGTGTGTGTGTGTGTGTGTGTGTGTGTGTGTGTGTGTGTGTGTATGTATGGTGTTTCACAACATCCCATAATGCCCTGCACACACAGTATTTATGGTGTGGCAGATGATCATATGTTTTTCTTTTTCTTTTTTTTTCTTTTTTTGCTTTAATGTTGTTATTTTAGTGTGGAAGGTCCCGGTTCAAACCTCATCTCTGCCACATTTCTCCATGTAATGTGCAGTTGCATCAAGAAGGTCATCCAGTGTAAAACTTGTGCCAAATGTGCATGCAGATCCACCTTGGATCTGCTGCAGTGACCTTGAGTGAAAACAAGGGAGCATTATTTCCTTGGTGAAGAGGTTGGTGTATCATTGTCAAAGTCTAATGACTTTAAGAAACAGCTTCTTTAATGTAAATGCAGATGGTTCATGATGAGGTGGAAACCAGTAAATCTAAAAAAATAAAAAAATAAATAATAGGAAAAAAAAAAAAACCCTGGGTAGTTCTGAGACAAGATCGCTTGAACAGAAATCAAGATGAACTTGTACCAGAATCATGTGAAGAGAAGGAAAGTAAGGCTCATGATCTGACTATAATACATCAGTTGCCAAATATAATAAAGGGATCAATGGCATACAGTGCATTCAGAAATTATTTACAGGGCTTCACTTTTTCCATATATTATAATACAGCCTCATTCAAAAATGGAGTAAATTCATTTTCCCCCTCAAAGTTCTACTCACAACATTCCATAATGACAACATGAAAACAGGTTCATATTTGTTTTTCAATTTTTGAAAATTTATTAAAAATATTTTAAAACCAAGAAATCACAGGTATATAAATATTCACCCTGTGTGCTTAGTGTCATTGTCCTGCTGTAGGATGAACAATTTTTGTCAAATGTGATGCAAATTATTGGTTGAGTTAATAGGGTTTTAAAAAGGAATAGTTTGCACCATGTGTCATGCTTAGTTGTCATGTTACAAGGTAACATACGTCACATGTCATAGAATCCAATGTACGTCAACATTGTTTGACATTTACTCTGCAAACCAAACATTCAGCACAGTCAAAACTATTCAATTTATTAATCCTATTATTTCAACCAATAATTTGCACCACTTCTTACCAAAATTGGTGCAACTTTAACTTTTGACCCCTGTACAAACTGAAACTGACCTTTCTTACCATTCTTGCTGTTTTTACCCCATAACTCCATAACATTCAGTCATAGATAGCCCAAACTATACCTTTTTGGAATCTCTGTGATCAGACACATAATGTGGTATAGCTTTCAATATGACTGGAGCATTTTTAAATTTTGACCCCTGTGTAATTCTTCATTGACCCCTACCTGGCCGTCATATTGGATTTTCACGTGGTCAGCGCTTTTTTCCCCAAACACTGATCTATGTAGAACATTCATGCCAAATATGATGCTTGCATAACCATGTGAAGGACTGTTTCAGTTACCTGCTGCACTATATTGCATTTGATGTCTTCTACCACCGTCTCTGTTCTTGCATGTCTAAAATTAGAAGCATCTGCTTGTGGCAGAATGCAGAAAAGACACAAAAAAAAAAACCCTCTCCGTGCATGCGTGTGTGTGTGTGTGTGTGTGTGTGTGTGTGTGTGTGTGTGTGTGTGTGTGTGTGTGTGTGTGTGTGTGTGTGTGTGTGTGTGTGTGTGTGTGTGTGTGTGTGTGTGTGTGTGTGCAACTTCAGTCATGGAGAAACTGTGGAGAGCTGACATTTGTCATTATTGAATGTTGATAGTTTTTGGAGAAGCTACGGATATTAGCTAACATTGTTAACTACACTCTGGACTCATACCATTCCAGCAGGGGCTGGTAAATCATGTTTATAAGTGTGAGTGCGTATATGCATGATTTTATTTAGTAAGTTCAATGTAAGTACATAATATAATTGTAAATACGTCAAACATACATGGCTGACACAAGCAAGGGAAAACACTTATTTCCATTGTGGTCTATTTAAAAATCAAAGGCCAATTAGAAGTAATAATACAATAATAATAATAATAACAATAATACTGATAATAATAATATACTGATAACAACCTAAAAATTTATAAATACATTAAGACAGTAAATTAACATTTAAAAAATTACATAATTAACAGGAAATAAAAGGGTTAAGTTCCTTGTTGAGGTCTAACATTCTAAAAACATTCTGGACTCACACGCCAATCCAACTCATATAAGCTCTGCTTAATTTATTAGCACCCTTGAAAAATGTCAGCTACCTATTTTATAAACTCCACCCAATCTAGTGTCTGTCGATCCCCACTGGTAACATGCTAGTTTCTGTTTAATTTACCATCAAATCCTTGTTTTCTCAGATTATCTGATATTTGATGATCCCCGTCAATGGCCTGTTATGCTAGCTCACCAAATCTATTTCTATATCACCAGTCAGACTGTATGTGACTTAAAACCTGTTGAGTTGCAGTACTTTATCCATTCAATTAAACATTATTGCATATTTCCACTCCTTTTTCAGAATCCTTCCAAAAAATGCAATGGTTTAATTTTCAAGTCAGATGAAGAAATTCACAAAGTTACATTTAAATTTGTTCATTCCCAAAGACAACCTAATACTATCGACAGAGTTTTAATGTCATGACTCTTTCCCACTATTCTGGCAAAATTAAATGGCACAGGTTCCAACAGAGAATCAACATTTCCAGCATGTTTTGTGAAAATTGGTGATAGTAAAATGCTTATATTTGGCAATTTTATGATATGGAAAGGCATCTGATTCAGTCATATCAAGAGGACCCACCAAAAAAATAAAAGACCATATATTTTAGAGCAGGATCAGCAGCTTCATCAGATTTCAGAAAAGTATCTTCAGCAGTAAAATGGCCAACCTTTCAATGCATAAAACCTACTTTTTGAACAATCTTACTAACAGATCAAACTACTAACATCTGTCACTAACAGCATTTGTTATAATCTACATTCATGCTGTTTTGGGACAGTAGGAAGATGGACTTCTACATACAAGATGGACTTCAGAAAGAACCCAGTCCCGGCCAACCCCATCACCCTGTATGACTCCCCAGTTGCCATTGTGGAGTTCTTCCATTAACTGGGGATCACCATCACCCGGGACTTCAAGTGGGAGATGAACGTCAGCTCTCTCATCGAGAGAACGCAACACAGGATGTACTTTCTGCGGCAGCTAAAGAAGTTCAACCTGCCAAAAACAGTGATGGTGAACTTCTACACTGCTATCATTGAGTCCATCATCTCCTCCATCAGAACATACGCTACTGCCACTGCTAAGCATCCACGCATCCACGCAGCAGATAAGGTGATCGACTGCAATCTGCCATCCCTACAGGACCTGTACAGCTCCAAGGTCCTGACATGAGCAAGGAAGATAGTGGCCGATCCCTCTCACCCAGGACACAAACTTTTTGTCACCCTCCCCCTGGCAGACAGCTGAGATCCATCAGGACCCAAACCTCAAGACGCAAAAACTGCTTCTTTCCCTCCATAGCTAGAATTATGAATAATGCTAGAGACCCGCATTTACCCTGCCCCCTCCCACTCCCACAAAGTACAGATTGATCATCCCTGCACTGAAAGGTACAACCCCAATTCCAATGAAGTTGGGACATTGTGTGAAATGTAAATAAAAACAGAATACAATGATTTGCAAATCCTCTTCAACCTGTATTCAATTGAATACACCACAAAGCCAAGATATTTAATAAAAAGAAAAATAACTGGTGCAACACAGGAATAAGTGCCAGAAAATTTAATAAGGTGCTGAAAGCAAAAAATGTTCAACGGGACTTTTCTGGTACTTATTCCTGTGTTGCACCAGTTATTTTTCTTTTTTACTAATTAGTCCTACTTGGTTGCACCAGATTTGTTTGTGCTATACAGAAGCGCGGTGAACTTTTGTTTTTGCCCAAGATATTTAATGTTCAAACTGATAAACTTTATTGTTTTTGTCCAAATTGTTGTTCATTTTGAAATGGATGCCTGCAACGCATTTCAAAAAAGCTGGGACAGTGGTATGTTTACCACTTTGTTACATCACCTTTCCTTCTAACAACACTCAATAAGCATTTGGGAACTGAGGACAGTAATTGTGAGTGTCATGATTGGGTATAAAAAAAGCATCCCCAAAAGGCTCAGCCATTCACAAGCAAAGATGGGGCGAGGATCATCACTTTGTGAACAGCTGTGTGAAAAAATAGTCCAACAGTTTAAGAACAATGTTTCAATTGCAAGGAATTTAGGGATTCCATCATCTACAGTCCATAATATAATCAGAAGATTCAGAGAATCTGGAGAACTTTCTACACGTAAGCAGCAAGGCCATAAACCAATGCCCATGACCTTCGATCCCTCAGGCGGCACTGCAGTAAAAACCAACATCATTGTGTAAAGGATCTTACCGCGTGGGCTCAGGAACACTTCAGAAAACCATTGTCAGTTAATACAGTTTGTCGCTACATCCAGAAGTGCAAGTTAAAACTTTACCATGCAAAGCGAAAGCCATACAGTACATCAACATCCAGAAATGCCGCCGCCTTCTCTGGGCCCAAGCTCATTTGAAATGGACAGATGCAGACTGAAAAGTGTGCTGTCATCTGATGAGTCCACAAATTGTTTTTGGGAATCATGGACATCGTGTCCTCCAGACAAAAGTAGAAAAAGACCATCCAGATTGTTACCAGTGCAAAGTTCAAAAGCCAGCATCTGTGATGGTATGGGGGTGTGTTCGTGCAACTTACACATCTGTGATGGCACCATCAATGCTGAAAGGTACATCCAGGTTTTGGAGCAACACATGCTGCCATCCAAGCAATGTCTTTTTCAGGTGCATCCCTGCTTATTTCAGCAAGACAATGCCAAGCCACATTCTGCACGTGTTACAACAGCATGGTTTTGTAGTAAAAGAGTGTGAGTACTAGACTGGCCTGTCTGCAGTCCAGACCTGTCACCGACTGGAAATGTGTGGTGCATTATGAAGCACAAAATATGACAACGGAGGACCCGGACTGTTGAACAACTGAAGTTGTACATCAAGAAAGAATGGGAAAGAATTCCACCTACAAAGCTTCAACAATTAGTGCCCTCAGTTCCCAAACGCTTATTGAGTGTTGTTAGAAGGAAAGGTGATGTAACACAGTGGTCAACATACCACTGTCCCAGCTTTTTTGAAACATGTTGCAGGCATCCATTTCAAAATGAGCAAATATTTGCACAAAAACAATAAAGTTTATCAGTTTGAACATTAAATATCTTATCTTTGTGGTGTATTCAATTGAATATAGGATGACAAGGATTTGCAAATCATTGTATTCTGTTTTTATTTAGATTTTACACAACGTCCCAACTTAATGGAATTGGGGTTGTACTATACATCTGCATGCCTTGCACAGCCCCATTCCACTATTATAGTTATTTGAAAGTGAACATAGCTTTGCCACTCCTTTTTTTCCTTTTCTTTTTATTGTTGTTTATGCACCAATTACTTCTTACAGAAGTATTTTTCCTCTCCTTTTTATTGTTGTTTATGCAATAATGACACCAGATCAAATTGTGTGTAATTGACAATTTACTTGGCAATAAATTTGATTCTGACTCTGATGCAAAGATGGATGTATAGATGAATAGATGGATGTATAGATGGATGTATGGATTGATGGAACACCTCACCTTTGTTGCAGCCTCCAGGTTGTCCACTTGGTTGCTGCTCAGTTTGCCCTTGATGACAGACTCCACCTGGGCATTGAATTTCATAAAGGTCACGTAGCAGGTGTAGCACAGCAGCAGACCTATACTTTCCAGTAATGTGATTTGATTATCCAGAAAGAAAGTAATGAGCATCAGCAAGCCCATGATATAGAATGAGACATCTCTGAATAGAGGCCACCAGGTGAGGTTTAGCACCTCCCTGGAGAAAAGGGCACACATCCCTATCACAAAAAGGATATTGAAGACAGCTGAGCCCACGATGGTGCCAATACCCACATTACTGTGGGAAATAAAGACTCCTATTACAGAGGTGAAGAGCTCTGGGGCTGAGCCACCTGCCGCCATGAAGGTGGCTCCTGCTACATCATCAGAGATTGCCAGCTTCTCCGTGATGACCGTGAGTGCTGGGACAAAGAACTCATCACAGACGATGGCTAAGGCGATGAACATGTACAACATGCCAAACATGTGAAGCACCACGTAGCCTTGTCGCCTCTCCTCCAAAGTGAAGTAGTCCCTGGGGTAGTCGCCGTGATTCATCTCCAGCTCAGCTGAATGCATGGCCATAGGTGTCTCCGCTGGGAAGCCTGACAGATTCTGATCCTGTAGAAGAGTTCTTTGTGGCACTGACACCTCCGCTGACCCTTCAACTGCTGCATCCGGCTCAATGGCTGCCACTTTAGCCAGCGACAAGGCACTCCATGAACAGATTGTGCAGACTGCTGCCAGGCTGATGATGAAGCCCAGTATCCGTCCTGGCCGTAGCTTTCTCCTGATGTTGTGGTAGTGGTGCCTGGCACAATTGCTGCAAGAGCTGAGAGGAGTAGCAGAGCTGGAAGAAGCCACAGTGGTTTGGCTTTGTATGCCTCGGATGGGATCCATGGTGTTTGGTAATGAGGCAGAGTGGAAGTTACAGGAATCAACCCCAAATCTGCTTTGGTGGTGCTGGTGGCTACAAGGGTGGGGGTTTGACTGGCCAAGCAGTTTGCATGCTGCCTCCCCGTCTAAACACAATAGAAGCTTTGCAGTGTGATTCCAGGATCCAACCCATTCAAAGTCTTCCTCATATTATTCACTGGAAAACAGACACACAGTCCTGTAAGTCTCAGTACAGATCAGCATATTTTAAAAACAAATACACACTTTAAGATGATGTACTGCAGGATAACTGCAATTGTAAACTTTTTTCTGCTCCTTAAATTGGGCTATAGCCTTAGTTAGGGCCCCTTCACAAATAGTATGAATAAGTAGAAATCAGGGCGGAGCACGGCGGAACAGCTCGTATGAGTGAACCACAAAAACATCAAGCCGATGGGCAGTCATGAACGATCCCGCTGCAACGGTGTCGAAACAGTCACAGGAACACAGTGCGAGCAACTGGAGCATGTGTAATCACATTGCGCAACTGCTGTGAAAAAAAAATAGATGTCACCCACTGGATTTGAACCTGCAATTTACCACTGTGCTACCATCGCTGGCCTGTAAAAGGTGCAGAAAATGCCTGAAATCAACAAGGAGATGGACGCATTTATATTTATATATATATATATATATATATAATAACCACTCTCCATAAAAAAACACAGCATTTTATTGAATCCCTCTCATCAAGAGGACAATACAAGTATGAACCGTCTATTCATCTGTAGATGACCCATGGTCACAGACGTACAGTCATGAAATGACATGAATGAGGAGCAGGGCGCTTTTATCATGCCCACATCTACTGGTCTGGTGTGTCCAACTGCCCCACGCGCATGTCTGGCCCGACACGTGTGTCTTGTGGACGGTGTGCTGCAGGACAGACACTGCGTCATGTGGAACAGAGCTCACGTGGGTGATGTGACATTCAGATCACCCGCTGCATGTTATGATCTGATGGTCCATATCACCTGGGACAGCCTGTCAATGTGGATCCCTTGAGGACAGCAAGCACACACACACACGCCACAGTGGACAGTTCATGTCCATCCAAACACGGTACGTGTTCTCCAGCTGGGACATCCAGAACCAGAGAGCTTAACTGCTGTGACTGTCGGTGGCCACACCTCCTGTCCATCCAGCGCACACACCGGTGTCACTTTCTTCTGTGTTATGTGAGCTGTCAGTGAGTCTCTGTTCAGCAGCTGAGAAGCACCTCGCTGTGCTGTGTGCGCTCAGACCTGCCTGTCCGGTCCCCATATGATTATGTCTGGGCAGCATACATTTCATGTGGCATACGTATGCCACATGTGCTTTGGTGGGGGCGACACGTGCACACGTGTGATACACATGCAGGCCACATGTGTGCTGCTTTTTGCATAGCCACACTCGTGGGGGCACTTAAACAAATTTCACATCCAGCGCGAAACTGATTGCTGACTGTTTTCATGCCAACAGCGTGAATGGACACACATTTTCTAAGTGCCAAGAGAGCAGTGTTAGATGTTTGTGCGTGTCACCTCGAATTTGGCCAACACCTTGGCACGAGAGAGATCAAATGGGCTCTCACAGGGCACACTCTGTCTTTCAGCCGCTGGCATGTGCAAATAGTTGTAGCAACAGCTGTACAAGGCGTTGGAGGCAGCTCCGATTTTTCACAGTTTGCATGCAATTCCTTCATCATATGTTAGTCGACTTAAATCGTGTTATGTGTGAAGAGGCCCTTAACCATGTATTAAATTTTAGAATGGTTATACCCTTAGAAAAAAGAGGATTATGTTGTGTGGGCCGCTGAAGAGGAGGTACTGCTGGCCCACCACCACCAGAGGGCGCCCTGCCTGGAGTGCGGGCTCCAGGCACCAGAGGGCGCCGCCGCCTCACGTGAGCAGCTACGGTGACAGCTGTCACCCATCACCTGAGACAGCTGACGGCAATCATCTGTGGGGTATATCAGCAGGACGGCACCTCCACCTCATTGCCGAGATATCGTTTCTACCTACGAGGTAACGTATCAAAGCTGACGGAGTGTATCCTTTTGGATTAGTGTATAGCTTGTGGAGTACTGTTCCAACGAGAGGTGGAGGTAACTTCCCTGCTGTTCGGAGTCTTGGGTGCAAACGCGCCCCCATCTAACTGTTCTTTGTTCCTCGCCAGCAGTACCAGGTCCGACACGCGGAGGCAGTGGCCACCTGGGAGTTCGGGACTTGGCGGCTCCAGTATTTCCGGGGTCCTGTGGCGGAGGAAGCCGTGTGGTTCGGGTCTTACCTTGGAGAGGCGTCTCCTATCTTCGAGCCTGCCCACACGACACTTTTGTGAATTGACTGTTGTCCATTTCGTGATTGGTTGTATTCGTTGTGCACATTCACAACAGTAAAGCCTTGTTATTTGACTTTCTCCATTGTCCGTTCATTTGCGCCCCCTGTTGTGGGTCCGTGTACTGACACTTTCCCAACAGATTATCTAAGTTTATTAGTAGTACAACAATTTTCAACTAAAAATTAGTGAGTATACTTTCAGTTTACTTGTTATGTACTTATCAGATATATACTTAAGAGATTACACTTAAAATATACACAGTTTATACTGAGAATTATACTAAAAACATCAAAGTATACTTGGCATGTACTGCCAAGTAAGTCCCTTCGGCTGCTCCCCTGTCCGCACTCGGGGTTGCCACAGCAAATCCAAGGTGGATCTGCACGTTGAATTGGCACAGATTTTACGCCGGATGCCCTCCCTGACGCAACTCCACATTACATGGAGAAATGTGGCAGGGGTGTGATTTGAACCCTGAGCCTTCTGCACTGAAACCAAGTGCATTAACCACTTGGCCACCACCCCTGCTGTCATATACTGCCAAGTATACATAAAAATCAAAGCATACATGGTGTATACTGACAAATATGCAGAAATGTTTATTTGGTATGTCATGGCAAGTATAATGAAAAGACTAAGTATATTTGTGTTATACTGCAGCTTAGTCTCACGTTTTGTTTTGTTTTTCGTCCTCCCGTCATGAAATGATTAAAATTTTGGTGACAGGGGTTTTTTTTTTAACTCACTATTACTAACCCTACTCCTACCCCCAACCCTAACCATAACCACCCCGACCCCCCCGCTTCACTTTTAATTTTATGCAGCCATTATGGAATGAATTGGAATGAATTTGTGCTACCGGGATGAAAATGAGGCACTTTTCGTGACAATATCACAAACCAATAGAATAATGTATATTTCGTGCTGCTGAATCATGACATGCCGTGAGATTGGGTTGTATACTGACAGGATGCAGGAATGTTTAAGTATACTTGGGTAAACTGACAATTGCAGTTGTAGTGTTTTCACTACTTTATCACTAGTTGTAGTTTCTTGAAGTGGGCTGCATGGTCATGGGCTTGTGATCAAAGGTTCCTTAGTTGAAATCCAGATCAGAATGGACAAGGTTCCTTCCCTAAGTAATTTTATACACTAAAACGCAGCCAACAAGTACTTAACAACTACCACTTACACCGTAAACTAAAACAGGCTTTGTACTTTCAAGTACACCTTTACAAAATAAGAAGTGGCCCAATTTAGACCCAAGAAGCACTGAAATGTTACAAGTGTACTGTAAAGTATCCTTAGGAAATAAACAAGGTTTGTGTCATAAAATAAACTTAAGTATGTTTTCTTCTGTAAGAGATAGCATATTAAAAAAAAAAAATCTCTTCTGCAGTCATCCACAGTTCAGAGGTCTTCATCATCACTGTCTTGTCTTGACCATGGACGTCAGAAGTTGTCTCCCAGTGAATGACAGTACAAAATGGGACTTGCAGTGTTAAGACCTGAGATAATGACATGGAAGGAACTTTGTGCGACCTCTGCTGTGGCCTCAGAAACTGTGTTCAAACTGCACTTGAGGTGGAAACCAAGCCACAGTGTCCCTTTAAAATTCACCAAAAATCCACAAACAATTATTGAAGTTTAAGGTAAGGTTTAGTGAAGGCTTAAGTTCATCAACCCACATCAAAGGTAAATGTTGAGAGCTGTGGTAATTTTACAGGTTCTGCCGATTGCTTACACACATTTTGCAAAATTTGTCTCGCTGTGTCAAAACTCTATACAAAGGCAAGATAAGACACAACACTTGTAAAATGCCTCACAGCTCCGTCAAGATGAAACCCTACAATCAAAACCTAACAATCTCCTCTAAAAAATGTCATTCTAACAACAAAATGGTACACAGATGCACCATTCTGAAACACTTTCAAATCAACAGCAACACACTGATGTGTTTTACACAAAACACTGATGTCAATATATTTTATTTACTTTTTCTCAAACAAAAGCTGAAAGCTACAGTAGTTAGCAACAAACTGTTATTTCCCTGTTTTTATTTATTTATTTTACAAAGAAGTAGAAATTTCTTACAAATATCTAAAGAAAGAGTACTGTACAGTTCAAATTCAAAACACAAAACAATGAAAATAAGTGTTTACAGTACTGTAGTTTACATACATGGTACAGTAACATCAGAATGACACTTGACAGTACTACCCACTGTGTGGTGGCTGAGGTTTGAGTTGACCCTTTGTCCACACACTCAAAACTGAACTGCTGTCTCAATAAGAAAAAAGTGATGTAACAATTTGCATAGATTTTCTTGTTATTTTACTGTAACTTCACTACGTAATGTTATTTCAACTTACGTGACTAGAGAAGTCTTGTGGCATTATGAAATAACTACATTGAAGTAACAAAAGAAAAAATATGCAAATTGTTATGTCAATTCTCATTAAGACAGCACCTTTTTTAGAGTGCAGCTTCCCTCAGTGTGAGGCCGTAGTTGATCACATGGTCCACCAAAGTTGCTTGAATTTCATCTGAAACATTTCTCCTTCTTGCTCTTCTTTGTCTTTGTCCTTGTCTACGTATCTCTCTTTGTCTTCCTTGTCTTCTTCCTCTTTCTCTGGGTATTACCGCCAACATGATTGCAGATTTGACTAAATGTCTTACCTGAGTTCTATTTGTAGTGCCAAAGGTCAGACTGATTGGTGGTGAGTTTTCTGTGTGTGTTTTCAGATGTGTGCATGTGTATTTCCAATTGCCAGATGTGTTTTGCATGTTTATTAAAAGTGTTTTCCCAATGATAACAAGGCATTTTATCTTTGAGTTCAGTGTCTAATGTAGGAAACTGTGTGTAAAGTTCTGCAACAACTGTGCTGAAGAATTGCAAGCAAAGTGCAAAGCAGAAAATGTGTTTAAGGTATTGTCACATTGTGTTTTAGCTATTGTTACAAGAAATTTTGGATTTGAAGTTTTAGTCTAAGCATTCACTTTTAGGGTGTAAGCAGTTGGCAAAAACTTTCATGGTCAAGTGGTTAAAGTGGTGGGTTTATGAACCAAGGATCCTCTAGGCATAAAACCACCACTTTACCCACTTGACCATTACCTCCATCAATACTTATCTTGTCCCAAACTCCAAAGATCTTATATTCTTTTCACAAGACAAGCTTTTCACAACTTCTGTGATTGAAGGGGATCAGCAGGTGGCCGCCACACCAAACTAATTTCAAGCTCCATGTAACTTCAATCACATGTGTTCCTAATTTCCAACATGCATGCAATTATAACATTATTCCCAATAACAAACACAGCCATGCATACGTACATGTTCAGTCAGTTCTTCATTTTACAGGTACATCACTTGGGTTTGCCAAAGCATCTGAATATTTTTTAGATGGGGTCCCACGGAGTTCCATTTTTGTACTAAAATCTGCCAGTAAGAAAGTTGTGTTGTTGTGTGTATTCATATGCAGTTTGTGACAGATCTGTTGCAATGACTTAAACATCCATCTATTGTCTGAGTGTACTTATTCCAAATAAGGGTCAGAGAGGGCTGGCGCCTATCCCAGCAATCACTGAGCGAGAGGTAGATTTGGAAACATTTATGAACAGTCTTTCAAGGTTACAATCACTAATTTGCAGTACCGACAAAAAGTTTTGTTACCATCCTCAGCCACTTGATGTATCCATTCTTTAATTCCAGTTTTACTTTCCTGTTCTGTTTCATATTTTATCCTGGGTTTGCCTGTTTAGTGGGCATCATGTTTCTCTCTATGATCACTGGCTTAAATTGTTAGTTAATGCTGGCCTGAAGGTGGAAGCCAATGGGTAAAGCACACCAACGAGCACACAACTTCATTGGTTCACTCATCACACAGTCTGTCCACAGAGAAAGCAAGTCCACTGGAACTCGCAGTAAATCAGTATGGTAGTTATTTTCTGTGTCATTTTGACAAATCCCACTTTAACCCCTGCTAACCATTATATTAAATGTTTCTCACGTCATTATTAAACTGTTACAAATCTATTTAAAGACAGCTTATACTTGTATATAGTAGCTTCTCATCTTAGAATAGATTTTCCAAACACGATACCCCATATTCACTTTCTTAGCCTCATTTTTATTAAACAAGGGCATTTGAATATACTAACAGGATTTGAACTACCATCTCTCTTGTTCATGTTTATTTGATTTGTCCATGTGAGTCACATTCATTATCTATCAGAATACTTTGTATGTACTTAACATCAGATAGTATGTACTGCCTAATCATTACTGTAGTATGTACTAGAAGTAAGTAGTCAAATAGTAGGGACACAATTTGGACATACTAAGACACTACCATTTAACCTGTCTTTTGACCTCCTAAAGACAGACATGTTTAATCGGCTCTTGGTGAATATTGGTACAATGACATGGCCCCATGGATGCTGCTACCGTTTTTATATATGCCCACTATCTTCTTTGAATTTTGCCAAGATGTTCTTCTTCTTTGGTTACTAAGCTCCAGTTGCTTCACAGGAGAGCAGAGTGTCATCCTTTTGCCAACTATGGAGATCATAGAGGTAGATCATCCAGGTAGATTTGGAATACTGCTAAATGCATGTTCAGTATTCAGAGACCCTAGGCTAGTATGAGTATTTGGGTTTTAGCCTCAAACATTACTCCAACAAATCTAAGTTTGGTACTAGTAAGGCTCCAGTTTTGCTAAGATTTTCAATTCCTTGTTGCTATCACATTTTTGTGGGTCAGTCTGTAATTTAAGCCAGGTGTCAGTGCTTTGATTCCCAATTGAAACACTCAAAAAAAAATTTATTAAATATGCTACTTTTTAAGCAGAATTAAACAGATTTAGAATTTGCCTGGGGGTTGTTACCTATGTTCTTTCTTTTTTTTTTTTGTACATTTTATTCCAGTTTTTTCAGTCTTCTTAAGCCCTGTACTGAGTTTGTCTTTAACTGAAGCTCTGACATTAGTCAAAGCTTATTACGAGGTCATTTAATCCCTGAGGATATACTTAGATTAGCCACTGCAAGACAGAAAGCAGGCACCACAATTACCTGTGAATATGAGAGGAGAAAAAGGGGGGTGGGGGTGGAGGTGATGATCTGGAGGTCACAGAGATGGTTTTGTGACCAGAGAATCCCAGTGAGACTGGAAAATCACAAAGATCTATGAGTTCCACGCTGGTTGTGGTGTGCAGTTGAGCATCTTGCATGGCAGCATGGTGACATCAGTGAGTGTTTGCGTGAATATGAGGCATCATTATAAAACACTGAGCATCTGCATCAGATGACTAAGTATTAAAGAAATACAAACCACTTAAAGATGATTGTTCATTTTCCTTTCAGTGCTGAAGCCATATTTGATATGTATACAAAATGTATAATATATATGTTTTATCAGAAATCCTGCAGTTAAAATTAAATTCCAACTATTGTAAAAGTAGCTCTTCATCAATCCCAAATTAGACTGTTACTGACAAAAACACACATTTTCTTTTTTTTTTTTTTTCCTCACTCACATACCACACTTAGAAGTCTCCCGTGGAACATCTGGCAATCCAGCAGTGAATATTCCACTATATTCTCCCAGAATGGCCCCAAGGAATCGGTCCCTGCTCTGAGCAGTAAATCCTGAGTGAGATTTGGTCCTTCAGCAGACGTGGAGATCAGACAGCAGGTCAGAAGCTGAAAACTGAGGACTCCTCCCCCGTTTGACACCAGCTCCCTCCCTCCTCACGCACTGTCCTGCCTCAGTTTACCCACCCCTCTTCCTCTTGTCTTCTCTCCATCCAAGAGTGGTGATCACTTCTTTCTCCTGTGTCTCTTCCCACCTCTACACCCACTCCTACAGCTCTTACACAACCAGATTACAGCATGATGTGGCCGTGAGCCATCATCATTGACCTGTCTGACTCTAGGCACTGTGCACATTATTACTGGGTGATGTAATTCTAAACAAAATCCTCCATGCCTCCATGCTGTGCACGTGTCAAATCAAACTCTTGCACTGCTCTCTTTGGGTCATTCTTAACATGTTTCAGTTCAGTTACATGATGCTGTTAAATATATGGCTTGGCATTGAAAGGGATACTTCACTGATAACTAGCATCAGTAAAGTAAAATGTCATGAGTAACCTCTTTTGATTTCACTGCAGCCTAATGCATATTTCCATTTTTAGTCATATTTTCATCTTCAATAGTTCAACATTTTTTTGGCACAGGCCATAAACTGTATTTATACTGGATAAACCCTGTGTGACATCACCCACAAGATTTTGTAAACATGGCTTTGAAGCTCAGTGGAGCGGCTGCGAATGCCATGAAAATTCAGTAAGGTATACGAGTATCTTATATATTATATTTCAATTCTAAGGTGGAACTATGCTAGTATACTAAGGTATATTTAAATATCTAAAAATGAAAAGTAAAATAGAAGAGTAGAAAAGAGTCGAGTAGAGCCACTTAGGTGCCTGGTCTTGAGAACCAGAGATGGTAGGTTATGATGATGATCACAACCATGATCAACTCTCCAACCCACAAATGGGCAAAGAGGTGGTGGAACATGGGCAAGACTTATATGACTTGGGCAGCTTAAATGAAGCTGGAACCCCCCATATTGGAGTTAGCCAACAAGCTAAGACTAACAGGTTAACGTTGGTTCAAATGAGTAATGCATATGCAGACTGGACAATGGATTTGATAATCAACAGCTTAGGTAAGGGCATGGGTTAAAGTGGGCCAGAATGATCCAGAACAGTATTCCAGCACTTTCAATGACTTTTTCCACAGCTGCTGTTAAATTCCAAGCAGAGACACAATGGGCCTCATTTATCAAACGAACATACGGCAGAAAACGTTTTTAAGCGAGCTTTGGTATTTATCAATTTAAATGTGAGCGGAGGCTAAGACGAATCTCACGACAGAGCTCACTTCTGGTCTGAGCTCGTGTACACAAATCTGAGTCTGTGGATTTGCGGCGCAGCACTACAAAATCTGTCTGAGTCTGAAAATAATTATGAAACAAACCTCAGCTGTCATCCAAGCATAAGCAGCCAGATATTCAGAACAGATCAAAACGGATTCTTAAAATGGATTAAACAAAATTAATTTTAAAAAGCCCACATTTTTAATGATACTGCTTCCTTTGTAAAATAAAAAATACATATGCTAAATAGCCTAAACATGACAACTAATCATTGCACAATAAAATGTGAAATAATCATAAATAAGCTGAAATCTGTGTTTGCAAACAAACTCAAAAAAGCCTCGGTTTTCCGCTGGGTGTGACAATTAGAACAACATAATTTTTGTCCTGTGATTGGTCAGATGTTTACTCACTCCCCTATTTAAACAGATGTTTTGACAGTTATCTAATGTCGACAATGGCAGAGAACTCAGGGAGCTCCTCATGGAAGGCGATGAATGGCTGATAAGTTGCTTTCGGCTCCCAAGGCATGTCCTTATTAATTTGATTAACAGGATAGAGCCTACTTTAAAGAGGGAAACCAGACGATCCTGTGCTCTATCTGTACCGGTGCAGGTCCTTGCCACGCTGGGGTTTTTGGCCACCGGGACCTTTCAGCAGGAGATCGGGGACAGGGCTGGTGTCTCCCAGCCAACCATCAGCAGGACGATGCCAGCTGTGTTGGCTGCAATAAAGTCCCTCTCATGTAATTACATTCAATTTCCATACAATGATGCCCAGCAATCTGTGATTAAAAGGCAATTTTATGAGATTGCTGGGTTTCCTAATGTAGTTGGAGTGATTAATTGCACTCATGTGTGTCTGAAGGCACTATCCATGAATGATTATGCATTTGTTGTGTGGGCCGCTGAAGAGGAGGTACTGCTGGCCCACCACCACAAGATGGCGCCCTGCTTGAAGTGCGGGCTTCAAGCACGAGAGGGCGTCGGAGCGACCGGGAGTGACAGCTGTCACTCGTCATTCGTACCAGCTGTCACTCATCCACTTCTCATCACCACCACCATAAAGGCCGGACTGCAACTTCACCTCCCCGCCAAGAAATCAGCTACCATTCAGGTAACATTCTCTGCTGTAATTATTGTTGTCCAAAACATTGTTCTGTGTGCAGCCGTGTTCCTGCGGGCTCTGTCGGAGGCTGGATTGGCGGACAGTGAGAGGACGATGTTCTTCGCCTCTCACTCCATCCAGGAAAGAGACCAACAGGAGCTGCACGGGTGAAATTGTTTCTGGAGGTGGAGGTTTTCCCTCCTAACTGTATACAGACTGTGGGATTACTGAGTGTGAGAACTCACACTCATCAGGACTGTCTCTGTTCTCTGCCAGCAGTACCGGGTCTGACTGCTGAAGACAGCGGCCACCTGGGGCGCAGGGCTTGGCGGCTCCGGCGTTCTTCAGCTCCGTTGGTGGTGGAAGCTGTGTGGGATCCGGCTCTTCTCTCGCCAGGCGTCTTCTATCGTCGAGCCTGCCCACACGTCACCTGGTGTATAATTGACATTCCACCATATTGTTATTGTCTGTACGTCGTTGTGCGATTCACAACATTAAATTGTTACTTTTGGCTTATCCATTGTCCGTTCATTAACGCCCCCTGTTGTGGGTCCGTGTCACGACACTTTCACAACAGCATTCATCAATTGCAAAAACTACCACTCCATCAACGTGCAAGTGATTTGCGATGCCAAGCTATCACTTCTAAACATGGTGGCCAAGTGGCCGGGGGACACACATGATTCTTTTATTTTCCAAAACAGTTGTGTGGGCGCACATCTGCATGAAGGCGCACTGCGGGGCCAGAGCCATCTCCTCGGTAAGTACTCAAATTGCGTTAATCTAAACAGGTTATCAGATTATTAACATGTTGGTATGGTTCTTCTAGGTGACAAGGGTTACGCTCTGACAGAGTATTTGATAACTCCACTGGCAAACCCTGCAACTGAGCAGGAGTGCAGATTTAACAGTGCTCACACGCGCACTCGCAGCACTGTGGAGCGCTGCTTCGGGCTGCTAAAGGGCAGGTGGCTTTGTCTTGGACCAGTGGGGGGAGCGCTACTATACACCCTTGAGAAAGTGTGCGAAATCATTTTGGCTTGTGCAGTTTTGCATAATCTCGCACTAGCCATTGGGGTGCCTTTCGATGTACCGGCGCAGGATGAGGAGCCAATGCCCAGGGAACAGTGTCCAGAACAGCCTCCACCAGGGGCTATACAGAGGAGACAGGACCTCATTGATCGCTTTTAAAATGTAAGTGTACCTCAAACTTTTGCAAATGCACTGCAGTAATCAGTAATGTGATGAAATATCCTAGGTGAAATTGGCTGAAGGCATATAAACACGAACATTTGGTCATTTAAACATTTTATTTCTTCAAAGTTTCGTTAATTTCTTTCAAAGTATTATTTATTGCCTCAAGCATGCCTACTACTGAGGCCAATAAACGACATATTTCTGTTTGCCTCTCCAGGACCTCTGCCGTGATGACGTTGGTTCTTGGCAGCACAGCACGGGGGGCAGAGGGCACGCGCTCGCTCTCGGCAACATGGCTTGGTGCCAGAGACTTATGCCAGAGACTGACTCGGACCCAATTAATGCAGCTATTTTTTCCTCCGTCTCTGTCAGGGTCAGGCTGGGTTCTCGGCTTCCCCCAGTCTGCCTAATGCTGCGCTTAAGTGCCGCAACTTGTTTTTTGGTGGCCAGCTTTAAATCGGACCACTTTTTCTTGACCTAAATGCAAAGAATTCTTAATCAATTAGCAGACATAAGCTTTTAACTGTGGGTGCATACAAGATTGATTCAAAATCATTAGGCATAGGTTAAGTCAAAGAATTCTTCAAACCGTAGCCAGAGTCCGTTCCTCTGCGGAAACGCTGTTGACCGCCTCTGTTACACTCTTCCACACGGCATTTTTATGAGTGCCTTTGACTCCACTTTTCAGACTGCCAAAAAGTACAAGTTTGTTTTTCTCCACCTCCGATGTTAGGATGCCGATTTCCATCTCCAAAATGTTTTTCTTCTTCCCAGTGCTTCTTCTCTCCTTGTTGAGGTCAGTGGGTGAGGCTTCTGAACCATGAATATTTAAGGGCTTAACATGCTAATGACGATTAAATTCAGCCGCCGCATTTATCAAGAGCCGATCATTCGTACACTGGGATTGGTCAGATACGAATGTTTCATAAATCACACGTGTGTCTTGTCATAAGACCAATTATGCACTCAGATCTGCGCCTGTTTTTACGCAATGTTGATAAATGAGGCCCAATGCAACTGTGGTGGCAATCCCTCAGTGGCAAGGAAGATGGTGGACCCAGAGAACATCTATATCCAGGGTCGATCTAAAGATATCTGTGCGTGTTTTTGTTTAACATGGGAATGTCATTGCACACTGACAAACACACAGTCCTTGACAGATCCTTAGCCTGGTCCAACAGCTGGGAAATCTCAAACAACTGGGGTCTGAGGACCTGCTGCAGCCTTCATCTACTTTCATAGCCGTTGGGTGACAAACCGTCGCCTCCTCTGCCTGATCTACTGTGAATGGCTTCTTGTTTCACCAGAGCTGTATTTCGCTGTCTCATGTTCATGGTTCCTGCTAGGCTTTCATCATTACAGTAGCGGTCATGAGGCACACAAGGTCCCCACCATATTTCACCTCAACAAGTAATCCCCTACTTGATCCATTACCAGTGTGTCACTGTGCGGGTTGTTGTGGCTGATGCTGCGCTTGCTGCTGCTGCAGAGGAGGAAGAGACAACAAAGATTGCCGATGTCTCACTCCCTGAGCCTGGGCCTCATGCAACACAGAAAGGACTCGAATCTCGCTCACCTGCCGGAGGTCAGTTGGGAGGTCATCCAGAATCATGTCCACCAGCATACCAAAGCTGGCACCTCTGGCGGTGTGATCCTGGAGAAACCCCTTCAGCAGTTTGAACACCACACTTGATTCGCCCTGTGACACAGAAGGTGACATGGATGTCACCGAAGCTGGTGTGGTTGACCTGGGTGGCTCAGAATTACACAGAGGAGCACCAAGGGCAGCATTTGGTTGTGGCTGCTGCGCCTCCTGCTCCCTTGACGCCACTAAAACTGGCCACATTTCAGCGAGTCGCAGTGGTGATATGTTCATTCAGAAACTGGAAATGTGTCCATATTCACGCTTCTGTGGGGGTGAACACGTCGGCGGACTGGCCACATACTACCACTGCCTTCTTCAATTTGCCCATCCGGGTATACATGGAATCATACCATATCTTCATCTCCTGAGTGAACACTCCCATCATCTCCACTTGCTGCTCCCACAGACGTCTTTTTCCTGTACGTCTTTGCAGTTCGCCAGACGTTTTGCATATATGCAGGGGTTGGCCTTCAGAAATTCCACCACCTCCTCTTTCTGCTCCTCAGTGAGGGCTGTTACAACACGAAGAGTGTGTTTCTTCCTCTACCGAACTGGAGGAGGAGCAGAGATGTCTGGTTGCATGTGGCTTTCCTCTGGCTCCTCTGGCTCAGACATGTCCTCCCGAACATCAGGAACAACAGCAGGAGGAACAACTGCAGGTGCGCCCTGAGGAGCATCAGCAGGAGTATGTGGTGCAGGCCCTGGTCTGAAGCGCGACTTAGCCAACCTGGCGCCACTTTGCTTCTTTGGCATACTGCGGGAATGAAAATGAAATGAAGAAATGCAGAACAGCGGGGTTTATATCAGTTGTGAGCATGCATGTGTGAGAAAGCAGTGATTCGTATTGGGGCACATTTATACACTCAACAAAAATATAAACGCAACACTTTTGGTTTTGCTCCCATTTTGTATGAGATGAACTCAAAGATCTAAAACTTTTTCCACATACACAATATCACCATTTCCCTCAAATATTGTTCACAAACCAGTCTAAATCTGTGATAGTGAGCACTTCTCCTTTGCTGAGATAATCCATCCCACCTCACAGGTGTGCCATATCAAGATGCTGATTAGACACCATGATTAGTGCACAGGTGTGCCTTAGACTGTCCACAATAAAAGGCCACTCTGAAAGGTGCAGTTTTGTTTTATTGGGGGGGATACCAGTCAGTATCTGGTGTGACCACCATTTGCCTCATGCAGTGCAACACATCTCCTTCGCATACAGTTGATCAGGTTGTCAATTGTGGCCTGTGGAATGTTGGTCCACTTCTCTTCAATGGCTGTGCAAAGTTGCTGGATATTGGCAGGAACTGGTACACGCTGTCGTATATGCCGGTCCAGAGCATCCCAAACATGCTCAATAGGTGACATGTCCGGTGAATATGCCAGCCATGCATGAACTGGGACATTTTCAGCTTCCAAGAATTGTGTACAAATCCTTGCAACATGGGGCCGTGCATTATCCTGCTGCAACATGAGGTGACAATGACAACAATGGGCCTCAGGATCTCGTCACGGTATCTCTGCGCATTCAAAATGCCATCAATAAAATGCACCTGTGTTCTTCGTCCATAACAGACACCTGCCCATATCATAACCCCACCGCCACCATGGGCCACTCGATCCACAACACTGACATCAGAAAACCGCTCACCCACACGACGCCACACACGCTGTCTGCCATCTGCCCTGAACAGTGTGAACCGGGATTCATCCGTGAAGAGAACACCTCTCCAACGTGCCAAACGCAAGCGAATGTGAGCATTTGCCCACTCAAGTCGGTTACGACAATGAACTGGAGTCAGGTCGAGACCCCGATGAGGACGACGAGCATGCAGATGAGCTTCCCTGAGACGGTTTCTGACAGTTTGTGCAGAAATTCTTTGGTTATGCAAACCGATTGTTTCAGCAGCTGTCCGAGTGGCTGGTCTCAGACGATCTTGGAGGTGAACATGCTGGATGTGGAGGTCCTGGGTTGGTGTGGTTACATGTGGTCTGCGGTTGTGAGGCTGGTTGGATGTACTGCCAAATTCTCTGAAACGCCTTTGGAGATGGCTTATGGTAGAGAAATGAACATTCAGTACACGAGCAACAGCTCTGGTTGACATTCCTGCTGTCAGCATGCCAATTGCACACTCCCTCAAATCTTGCGACATCTGTGGCATTGTGCTGTGTGATAAAACTGCACCTTTCAGAGTGGCCTTTTATTGTGGGCAGTCTAAGGCACACCTGTGCACTAATCATGGTGTCTAATCAGCATCTTGATATGGCACACCTGTGAGGTGGGATGGATTATCTCAGCAAAGGAGAAGGAAGTGCTCACTATCACAGATTTAGACTGGTTTGTGAACAATATTTGAGGGAAATGGTGATATTGTGTAGGTGGAAAAAGTTTTAGATCTTTGAGTTCATCTCATACAAAATGGGAGCAAAACCAAAAGTGTTGCGTTTATATTTTTGTTGAGTATACATAATGCTGCATGAAAGCGCATGACAATCATGTCAGTTCTTGACAGCTTTTGTGTCCATTCATAACAACGCATGACAGTATGGGCTCCAAGAACTATCAAGAAAACACTATGAAAGCTGTCACACTCTTCTACAGATCACCACCAATCACCACGTATCAACACACCCAGTTGGGATTATTTGTGACATTCATGGAAGATTTTTTTGGTAGCCAATAACATGCTCCACGAATATCACGTGTCACGAACCAACACACGCTGTTGGGAACCCTATTCAGATGTGTTAAGTCACATTAAGAATGTCACGATTGTGCCACGAATGATGGGAAAATTATATTCATAATGCATCATGCCTATGTGTAAATGCACGGTTATCAATTATTACTCCTAATGAGTCGGAACAGAACTATTCCTGTTTCACCGATATACTCTAAAAAATAATGACTTGATCCAGTAAGAAAATGTTGTATGGCTGGGGGGCCTGGCTGCCTTTTTGTTTCTGTCTTTTGTTTTTCCTTCCAGGTGGCTTGCATTTGGGACTGAGTGGCTGTGTTGCTGAGGTTATCAGGACCTCACCCTGATCACCTGCGGCTCGTCAGGACTCACAGCTGAGGTGCATCTATATGGATTGGAACATGGTGGCATTTAAGACTGGAGTATACAGTGTGTATTTGCCAGAGACTCGACCTTGTGACCAGACGGGTGAGATCGTCGTCTCGGGAGCCATCTCCTCATCAGTGGATGCAGAGAACGTCCAGGGTTTGATGCACGGTCTGTGAAAGAGGAGGGGGTGAGGTCTCACGCTCGTCAGCACACTTCCTGAGGTACGTTAGATTTTGTGACTAACATTTATACAGTCAGTAAATGTGGTGTCCCTCACACCTTTTTATATTGAGCTGTATGTTAGTCATGTATCGGCTTCCACTGCAGTGGAGTTATGTGAACTGGATGTTCCATGCCTGCAGGTTGGGAAGTTGATTAGTAATCAAGCCAGGAAGTGTTTGCTGTTTGTACACCTTTAAGTGTTCTCTCTGTGTGTAGAGTGTGGACTCACATAATGGTTCCTTCTTTCACAGACTCGGTTTGTTGCGGCCACCTGGGGGGTGTCGGCGGGGTCCTTGGGTCCGAACAGCTTCTGGCTCCGGACCGTTAGCGCTGCTGGGAGCGCACCACGCCAGACCGCACTTTCTGTTATTTTTGTATCACTGTTATGTATTAAATTCAGTTAGCCTTTGTACCGTGCTCTGCTTATTTCATACTGGGTCCTTCAAACGCTGGTCGGTTCTCCGAGCTGCATCCGACACATAACAAGAAAAATTACGGTAGCTTTCTGCATAAACATTTTTACATTGTTTCAGTATGACTGCAATTGTACTCAGCCAATATGTATTTTTTTCCAACTGATCTTAGTTCATTTTCTCCACACAAACATATTTTATAGTTTTAGACATACTCAATAAATTGTCACACTGACATACATTTTTAAGTTGATTGTATAATTATTTAGGTTAGATCAATTTGGATTTAAACATTAGGATACCCATTTTTTTAACTTACAACTGTAAGTAAGTCCCTTCGTCTGTTCTCTTGTTTTTATTCTGGGTTGCCACAGCAAATCAGAGATACTTTAGATCTGCATGTTGAATTGGCAGATGTTTTACAGCAGATACCCTTCCTAATGCAACTCCATGTTACATGGAGAAATGTGACATGGGTGGGATTTGAACAGGGAACCTTCCCCACTGAAACCAAGTGCACTAAGCACTTGACCACCACCCCTGCCCTGCACCTTCACAAACTTTTAAAAACTCCTAACAAGTACAGTCACATTAGGCAAAGCCAATGCGTAAAACCTCTTTGTGCTATTTCAAAAAACTACAAACAATTCTTTGTAAATCTGAACATTCTAAATACACCCCAGTCTATGTCAATGGCATTCAATATCACTGTCATTTTTTTTACAGCTTTTACTGAACTATGCATTGTATGTCTGCACTCATTAATAACGATTGAATCAAAAGGCTTTTGTGTCATTGTTTGAAAGGCCAATCTCCAGGTCACGGAACAGCAGCCAGAAGATTCTGTTGGACTTTTGCAGACATGTTGAATGGGAGGAGTCAGGGACCAGTTCCAACGGGGCTTTACACTGTTCCAATCAGAGCACACTCTCTGGTTGAAATAGCATCCAAAGCTTTGTATTAAAGCCTGTTATTTGACAGTCAATGTCCTGACTCTTTCTTCTTCCACAGACAAGCCTAAAAATCCTTCGGCCTCGACAGGAGAAATTGACTGAAATGTATAACTCTATTAAAAACAATATGCTTTTATTTGTTTGTGGAGACTTTAACATAGATTTTCTAAATCCTCATAGCCAAATACAAATAGTGGAATTCTTAGCTTCTGTGTTTTGTATGGGATTGTATCCAGTGATAACATGTAGGATTACTACAAACACATCGACACTCACTGACAATATATTAACAAATATTATTGTTGGAAATTTAACGTGGTTTACTTATTAGTGACATTAGTGATCACTTGCTGGTTTTTGTTGCTTACAATTCCTTAGTTGATAAAGTTGATCGTATTGAAATTCCAAATTTCAAAAGGAAAATAAATGAGGAAACTATGGCAAATCTTAGAACGAATTTAATGCACCAAAATTGGCATATACTATATACTATACTATACTATACTATACTATACTATACTATACTATACTATACTGAAGACATTTACTAATCATATGAATCATTTATCTCCATTATTTCCAAGTTATATGATTGTCCAGACCATTGATGTTAAATGTTGAAAACAAGTGAAACACTGATAAACCTTGGCTCACAAAGGGCCTGCTGAATGCACGTAAAAAGAAAAAACTGTACAAGCAATTTTAAAAACTCAGAACAATTGAAGCTGAAAGTATGCAAG
Organism: Thalassophryne amazonica; assembly: GCF_902500255.1. Lineage (NCBI taxonomy): Eukaryota > Metazoa > Chordata > Actinopteri > Batrachoidiformes > Batrachoididae > Thalassophryne > Thalassophryne amazonica. The sequence continues at coordinate 12,102 of NW_022986383.1, read as the reverse complement.
ACATATATAAGTTAACACAAGTTAACTAATATTATGCGATCTTGCAAAAGGCAGTATTACAGTGATTTATTGGAAAAAAAAATAAAACAAACATCAAAGGAACATGGAAGCTCTTAAATGAAATCATCAAAAATAAAAAAGTTGTCGAAGATTATCCAACATATTTTTACTCAAATACTGATACAATTGCTGAGGAAAAAAGTAGATCATAGTAGATTAAAAAATTTAGCAAACTCAATTGTACCTTCTAATATGAGTTCTTGGACAGGACTACGAGAAATAACCTTTCAGATCCAATGTTTATCAGAGAAACTGATGAATATGAAATAATTGACGTTGTACATAAACTAAAGGGAATAAATCAACTGCTTAGGATAATTTTGATATGTTTTTGATTTAAAAAATATATAATTGATTGCATCATTAAACCTTTAACTTATATCTGTAATGTGTCATTAATGACTGGGAGATTTCCTTCCAAAATGAAAATAGCTAAAGTGATACCACTGTTCAAATCTGGTGATAAATATGTTTTTTTCAAATGACAGGCCAATCTCACTGTTAGCTCAGTTTTCAAAAATTTTGGAAAAGGTATCCATAAAAAGGTTAAATGATTTAATATCTAAATATCATATACTAAATGAACAGCAATATGGATTTAGAAAAAAAATCATACGACTTCATTGGTGGTAATTGATTTTGTGGAACACATCACAAATGCAATTGAAAATAAGCAATACACTGCAGGGGGAGGGGGTCGACTTACAGATAGCATTCGATATCATAGATCATACCTTATTATTGGATAAATTATGGCAGTATGGCATCAGAGGATTAGCTCATGATTGGATAGCCAGTTATTTGTACAATAGATATCAATGTGTTCACATTGGTGGGATAAATTCTGAATTTTTGAGGTGTACTTGTGGGGTGCCCCAGGGCTCAGTCCTTGGGCCTTTGTTGTTTCTTTTATATATTAATGACTTGTGTTTAGTTTCTAGGTTTGTGAGTTGTATTTTTTTTTTTTTTTTTTTTTGCTACTGACACAACTGTGTTTTGTAGTGGGGATCATTTGGGACAAGTTCTGGACACGATGGAGAGGGAACTACAGAAGTTTAAAGAATGGTTTGATTCAAACAAATTGTCACTTCACTTTGGAAAAACAAAGTGTATCATATTTGGAAATAAGCCCAGGAATTTATGTAGAAATTTACTTGTACACAATATTGAAAGTGAACTTATAAACAAAACTAAATATTGGGGATCTTTATTGACGATAGACTAAGTTGGAAAACACATACACATTATTTTAAATGTAAAATGTCAAAAGTCATTGCCATTTTGTATAAAGCACAAGATGTCCTCCCCCAACACTCATTACTTCCCTTATACAACGTATCATTCATTACTTGTTCCATACATCACCTATTGAATTGACGTTTGGGGAACCACCTACAAAACTAATACAAAGCCTATATTTTTACTTCAGAAGAAAGCTTTAAGAATTATTACTAAGAAACCATATTGTGAGCCAAAAAAATCCATTGTTTGTCTGTTTGCATATTTTAAAATTTTGGGACTTGATTGATTATATCCAATACGTTCAAAGTAAAAAAATAAACTTTTACGACAACATGTCCAGGACCTGTTTAAAATGAGGGGCTCCAGTTATAATTTGCGAGGAACATTATTATTTCAGAAATCAAAGATTCGAACTAAACTAACTCGAACTAAACTTTATTGTTCTGTGCAAATATTTGCTCATTTTGAAATGGATGCCTGCAACACGTTTCAAAAAAGCTGGGACAGTGGTATGTTTACCACTGTGTTACATCACCTTTCGGTGGAAATCAAGGTGCTGCAGGTTTCCGAGCGAGTCTGAAAGGAGAACTGAAAACTTGGATTCTGGGACCAGGACCAGGTGGGGCCCACAGAGCCAAGGACGGGAACGAGAGGGACAGAGGAGAGGAGAGGTGAGTGACTGCAGTCGCAACACTGCAAGCCTTAAACAATTCACAGTTCACTGAAGGCTCAACACAGGCATGTTCACAGTTCTGGAAATATTGTTCACAGTTTAGGAAATAAGATGTGCTGTTTAGGAATTGTTCACAGTACATGAGTGATCTTCAGAGGTCAAGTGCTGCACGTCTTGTGACGCAGGTCCAATTAAGCCAGACTTCACGTTAGAAACGACTTGGAGAGTTCTTAGTGGTTCAATATCAGAGTTCATACAGTTCTTAGGAAGAGTTCTTGGAGCAGTTCTTTATCAAGCACAGTCACAGGCAGGAATGAGTGAGAGCAGAATCCCACTGAGATGAGAAGGAACTTAACTGGCGTGATGCAGAGCCCCGCTCTGAGCAGAGAGCTGAGGAGTTCCAAGGAGGCTTGCTGTGCAGGGAGCCAAGAGCCAGGGACCAGGGAAGCATGGGAGCCACACAGGATAGCGTCTGGAACACCAGGAAAGACAGTTTGCTCCAATACGGGAATGACAGAGTTGGCTAGGTTACCTTGAGTTTAGCTTCAGGAAGCTCTGACGTCTTAGGTGCTTGGAAGCAGCAGGAAGACGCGGTCAAGTTCACAAAGAGGAATCAGGCTCAGTCCTCAGATCATGGATCTCTGGATCATGCGTCTTGGAATGTCAGCATCATGGAACAGTATGGAAAGGCTCATGTATCGTCAGTGCAGAATCTGGCGTCAGGGCAGGAAAACCAACCAAGAATGCAGCAACAATGAACTACCACCCTGGGATTATACAGCCCGCTCCTCATCAGCCGCTCATGCACAGCAGGTGAGTGGCCGTGATGAGAGGTGATGCGCAGCAGGTGAAACTCGGCTCTGAGTGCACCATCTGGAGGAAAAAAACTCAATACACCACAGGGTAAAAAAGGGAAGGAGAGAGAGGCCTGTCAGTGTGATCAGTCCCCTGTCTTTGCCTTATGTAGGGTAGTTGTCAGTGCGGTCTGCCCCCTGTCTGTGCCTTATGTAGCGTAGCTGTCAATGTGTGGTATGTCCCCTGTCTTTGTGCCCTATGTAGGGTAGTTGTTAGTGTGGTCTGTCACCTGTCTGTGTGCCTTATGTAGGGTAGTTGTCAAGTGTCAAGCGCCTTGGGGCAACTGTTTGTTGTGATTTGGCGCTATATAAAAAAAATTGATTGATTGATTGAAGTGTGGTCTGCCCTTGTCTGTGTGCTTTATGTACAGTAGTTGTCAGCGTGGTCTGTCCCCTATCTGTGTGCCTTATGAAGGGTAGTTGTTAGTGTGGTCTGTCCACTGTCTGTGCCTTATATAGGGTAGTTGTCAGTGTGGTATGTCCCCTGTCTGTGTGCCCTATGTAGGGTAGTTGTTAGTGTGGTCTGTCACCTGTCTGTGTGCCTTATGTAAGGTAGTTGTCAGTGTGGTCTGTCCCCTGTCTGTGTGCCTTATGAAGGGTAGTTGTCAGTGTGGTCTGTCGCCTGTCTGTGTGCCTTATGCAGAGTATTTGTCAGTGTGGTCTGTCCCCTGTCTGTGTGCCTTATGTAGGGTAGTTGTCAGTGTGGTCTGTCCCCAGTCTGTGCCTTATGTAGGGTAGTTGTCAGTGTGGTCTGCCCCTGTCTGTGCCTTATGTACGGTAGTTGTCAATGTGGTCTGTCCCGGTCTGTGCCTTACATAGGGTAATTGTCAGTGTGGTCTGTCCCCTGTCTGTGCCTTATGTAGGGTAGTTGTCAGTGTGGTCTATCCCCTGTCTGTGTGGCTTATGTAGAGTAGTTGTCAGTGTGGTCTGTCCTTGTCTGTGTGCTTTATGTACAGTAGTTGTCAGTGTGGTCTGTCCCCTGTCTGTGCCTTATGTAGGGTAGTTGTCAGTGTGGTCTGTCCCCAGTCTGTGCCTTATGGAGGATAGCTGGCAGTGTGGTCTGCCCCTGTATGTGCCTTATGTAGGGTAGTTGTCAGTGTGGTCTGTCCCTTTCTGTGTCTTATGTAGAGTATTTGTCAGTGTGGTCTGTCCCCTGTCTGTGTGCCCTATGTAGGGTAGTTGTTAGTGTGGTCTGTTGCCTGTCTGTGTGCCTTATGTAGGGTAGTTGTCAGTGTGGTCTGTCCTTGTCTGTGTGCTTTATGTACAGTAGTTGTCAGTGTGGTCTATCCCCTGTCTGTGCCTTATGTAGGGTAGTTGTCAGTGTGGTCTGCCCCTGTCTGTGCCTTATGTACGGTAGTTGTCAGTGTGGTCTGTCCCTGTCTGTGTGCTTTTTGTAGGGTAGTTCTCAGTGTGGTTTGTTCCCTGTCTGTACCTTATGTAGGGTAGTTGTTAGTGTGGTCTGTCCCTGTCTGTGTGCTTTATGTACAGTAGGTGTCAGTGTGGTCAGTCCCCTGTCTGAGCCTTATGTCAGGGTCATTGTCACTGTTGTGTCTGTCCCTGTCTGTGCCTTAATGTAGATAGCTTGTCAGGTGTGGTCTGTCCCTGTCTGGTGTGCCTATGAGGTACTAGTGGTCAGTGTAGGTCTCTCCCCTGTCTTGTGCCTTATGTAGGGTAGTTGTCAGTGTGGTCGTGTTACCCTGATCGTGTGCCTTATGACAGGTGTAGTTGTCAGTGTGGCTGTTGCACTGTCTGTGCTTATATAGGGTAGTTGTCAGTGTGGTCTGTCCCCTGTTTGTGTGCCTATGTAGGGTAGTTGTTAGTGTGGTCTGTCCGCCTGTCTGTGGCCTTAGGTGAGGGTAGTTGGTCAGTGTGGTCTGTCCCTAGTCTGTGCCTTATGTAGGGTAGTTGTCAGTGTGGTCTGTCCCCTGTCTGTGTGCCTTATGTAGGGTAGTTGTCAGTGTGGTTTGTTCTCTGTCTGTGCATTATATAGAGTATTTGTCAGTGAGGTCTGTCCCCTGTCTGTGTGCCCTATGTAGGGTAGTTGTTAGTGTGGTCTGTAGCATGTCTGTCTGCTTTATGTAGGGTTGTTGTCAGTGTGGTCTGTCCTTGTCTGTGTGCTTTATGTACAGTATTTGTCAGTATGGTCTATCGCCTGTCTGTGTGCCTCCTGTAGTTGTTAGTGTGGTCTGTCGCCTGTCAGTGTGCTTTATGTAGGGTAGTTGTCAGTGTGGTCTGTCCCATGTCTGTGCCATATGTAGGGTAGTTGTCAGTGTGGTCTGTCGCCTGTCTGTGTGCCTCCTGTAGTTGTTAGTGTGGTCTGTCGCCTGTCCGTGTGCTTTATGTAGGGTAGTTGTCAGTGTGGTCTGTTCCCTGTCTGTGCCATATGAAAGGTAGTTGTTAGTGTGGTTTGTCCCCTGTCTGTGCATTATGTAGCGTAGCTGTCAGTGTGGTCTGTCCTTGTTTGTGTGCTTTATGTACAGTAGTTGTCAGCGTGGTCTGTCCCCTGTCTGTGTGCCTTATGTAGGGTAGTTGTCAGTGTGGTCTGTCCCCTGTGTGTGTGCCCTATGTAGGGTAGTTGTTAGTGTGGTCTGTCGCCTGTCTGTGTGCCTTATGTAGGGTACTTGTCAGTGTGGTCTGTCCTTGCCTGTGTGCTTTATGTACAGTAGTTGTCAGTGTGGTCTGTCCCCTGTCTGTCTGCTGTGCTTTATGTACAGTAGTTGTCAGTGTGGTCTGTCCCCTGTCTGTCTGCCTTATGTAAGGTGGTTGTCAGTATGGTTTGTTCCCTGTCTGTGCCTTACGTAGGGTAGTTGTTAGTGTGGTTTGTGCACTATCTGTGCCTTATGTAGGATATTTGTCAGTGTGATCTGTCCCCTGTCTGTGTCTTATGTCGGGTAGTTGTCAGTGTGGTCTGTTACCTCTCTGTGCCTTATGAAGGGTAGTTGTCAGTGTGGTCTGTCCCGTGTCTGTGTGCCTTATGTAGAGTAGTTGTTAGTGTAGTCTGTCCTTGTCTGTGTGCCTTATGTAGAGTGGTTGTCGGGGTGGTCTGTCCCCTGTCTGTGTGCCTTATGTAGGATAGTTGTCAGTGTGGTCTGTCCCCTGTCTGTGCCTTATATAGAGTATTTGTCAGTGTGGTCTGTCCCCTGTATGTGTGCCTTATGTAGGGTAGTTGTCAGTGTGGACTGTTGCCTGTCTGTGCCTTATGTACAGTAGTTGTCAGTGTGGTCTGTCCCCTGTTTGTATGCATTATGTAGGGTAGTTGTCAGTGTGGTCTATCCCCTGTCTGTGCCTTATGTAGAGTAGCTGTCAGTGTGGTCTGTCCTTTTCTGTGTGCTTTATATACAGTAGTTGTTAGTGTGGTCTGTCGCCTGTCTGTGTGCCTTATGTAGGGTAGTTGTCAGTGTGGTCTGTCCTTGTCTGTGTGCTTTATGTACAGTAGTTGTCACTGTGGTCTGTCCCCTGTCTGTGCCTTATGTAGGGTAGCTGTCAGTGTGGTCTGTACCTGTCTGTGTGCCTTATGTAGGGTAGCTGCCAGTGTGGTCTGTCCCTGTCTGTGCCTTATGTAGGGTAGTTGTCAGTCTGGTTTGTTCCCTGTCTGTGGGTTATGTAGGGTAGTTGTCAGTGTGGTCTGTCCCCTGTCTGTGTGGCTTATGTAGGGTAGTTGTCAGTGAGGTCTGTCCTTGTTTGTGTGCTTTATGTACAGTAGTTGTCAGTGTGGTCTGTCCCCTGACTGTGCCTTATGTAGGGTAGCTGTCAGTGTGGTCTGTCCCTGACTGTGACTTATGTAGGGTAGTTGTCAGTGTGGTCTGTCCCTGTCTGTGTGCCTCATGTAGGGTAGCTGCCAGTGTGGTCTGTCCCTGTCTGTGCCTTATGTAGGGTAGTTGTCAGTATGGTCTGGCCCTGTCTGTGTGCCTTATGTAGGGTAGTTGTCAATGTCGTCTGTCTCTGTCTGTGCCTTTTGTAGGGTAGTTGTCAGTATGATCTGGCCCTGTCTGTGTGCCTTATGTAAGGTAGTTGTCAGTCTGGTTTGTTCCCTGTCTGTGGGTTATGTAGGGTAGTTGTCAGTGTGGTCTGTCCCCTGTCTGTGCAATATGTAGGGTAGTTGTCAGTGTGGTCTCTTGCCTGTCTGTGTGCCTTATGTAGGGTAGTTGTCAGTGTGGTCTGTCCCGTGTCTGTGTGCCTTATGTAGAGTAGTTGTTAGTGTAGTCTGTCCTTGTCTGTGTGCTTTATGTACAGTAGTTGTCAGTGTGGTCTGTTCCCTGTCTGTGCCTTATGTAGAGTGGTTGTCGGGGTGGTCTGTCCCCTGTCTGTGTGCCTTATGTAGGATAGTTGTCAGTGTGGACCTGTCTGTGTGCCTTATGTAGGATAGTTGTCAGTGTGGACTGTTGCCTGTCTGTGCCTTATGTACAGTAGTTGTCAGTGTGGTCTGTCCCCTGTTTGTATGCATTATGTAGGGTAGTTGTCAGTGTGGTCTATCCCCTGTCTGTGCCTTATGTAGAGTAGCTGTCAGTGTGGTCTGTCCTTTTCTGTGTGCTTTATATACAGTAGTTGTTAGTGTGGTCTGTCGCCTGTCTGTGTGCCTTATGTAGGGTAGTTGTCAGTGTGGTCTGTCCTTGTCTGTGTGCTTTATGTACAGTAGTTGTCACTGTGGTCTGTCCCCTGTCTGTGCCTTATGTAGGGTAGCTGTCAGTGTGGTCTGTACCTGTCTGTGTGCCTTATGTAGGGTAGCTGCCAGTGTGGTCTGTCCCTGTCTGTGCCTTATGTAGGGTAGTTGTCAGTCTGGTTTGTTCCCTGTCTGTGGGTTATGTAGGGTAGTTGTCAGTGTGGTCTGTCCCCTGTCTGTGTGGCTTATGTAGGGTAGTTGTCAGTGAGGTCTGTCCTTGTTTGTGTGCTTTATGTACAGTAGTTGTCAGTGTGGTCTGTCCCCTGACTGTGCCTTATGTAGGGTAGCTGTCAGTGTGGTCTGTCCCTGACTGTGACTTATGTACGGTAGTTGTCAGTGTGGTCTGTCCCTGTCTGTGTGCCTCATGTAGGGTAGCTGCCAGTGTGGTCTGTCCCTGTCTGTGCCTTATGTAGGGTAGTTATCAGTATGGTCTGGCCCTGTCTGTGTGCCTTATGTAGGGTAGTTGTCAATGTCGTCTGTCTCTGTCTGTGCCTTTTGTAGGGTAGTTGTCAGTATGGTCTGGCCCTGTCTGTGTGCCTTATGTAGGGTAGTTGTCAGTCTGGTTTGTTCCCTGTCTGTGGGTTATGTAGGGTAGTTGTCAGTGTGGTCTGTCCCCTGTCTGTGCAATATGTAGGGTAGTAGTCAGTGTGGTCTCTTGCCTGTCTGTGTGCCTTATGTAGGGTAGTTGTTAGTGTGGTCTGTCGCCTGTCTGTGTGCCTTATGTCGGGTAGTTGTCAATGTGGTCGGTCCCCTGTCTGTGCCTTATGTAAGGTAGTTGTCAGTGTGGTCTGTCCTTATCTGTGTGCTTTATGTGCAGTAGTTGTCAGTATGGTCTGTCCCCTGTCTGTGCCTTATGTAGGGTAGTTGTCAGTGTGGTCTGTCCCTAGTCTGTGCCTTATGTAGTGTAGTTGTCAGTGTGGTCTGCCCCTGTCTGTGCCTTATGTAGCATAGTTGTAAGTGTGGCCTTTCCCCTGTCTGTGCCTTATGTAGCGTAGTTGTCAATGTGGTCTGCCCCTGTCTGTGCCTTATGTACGGTAGTTGTCAGTGTGGTCTGTCCCTGTCTGTGCCTTATGAAGGGGAGTTGTCAGTATGGTTTGTTCCCTGTCTGCGCATTATGTAGGGTAGTTGTCAGTGTGATCTGTTCCCTGTCTGTGTGCCTTATGTCGCATAGTTGTCAATGTGGTCTGTCCCCTGTCTGTGCCTTATGTAGGGTAGTTGTCAGTTTTGTTTGTTCCCTGTCTGTACCTTATGTAGGGTACTCGTCAGTGTGGTCTGTTCCCTGTCTGTGCCTTATGAAGGGTAGTTGTTAGTGTGGTCTGTCCCTGTCTGTGTGCCTTATTTAGGGTAGTTGTCAGTGTGATTTGTTCCCTGTCTGTGCCTTATGTAGAGTATTTGTCAGTGTGGTCTGTCACCTGTCTGTGTGCCCTATGTAGGGTAGTTGTTAGTGTGGTCTATCGCCTGTCTGTGTGCCTTATGTAGGGTAGTTGTCAGTGTGATCTGTCCCCTGTCTGTGTGCCTTATGTCGCGTAGTTGTCAATGTTGTCTGTCTGCTGTCTGTGCCTTATGTAGGGTAGTTGTCAGTGTGATCTGTCCCCTGTCTGTGTGTCTTATGTAGCGTAGTTGGCAGTGTGGTTTGTTCACTGCCTGTACCATATGTAGGGTCATTGTCAGTGTGGTCTGTCGCCTGTCTGTGTGCCTCCTGTAGTTGTTAGTGTGGTCTGTCGCCTGTCCGTGTGCTTTATGTAGGGTAGTTGTCAGTGTGGTCTGTTCCCTGTCTGTGCCTTAAGAAGGGTAGTTGTTAGTGTGGTCTGTCCACTGTCTGTGCCTTATATAGGGTAGTTGTCACTGTGGTCTGTCCACTGTCTGTGCCTTATATAGGGTAGTTGTCACTGTGGTCTGTCCCCTGTCTGTGTGCCCTATGTAGGGTAGTTGTTAGTGTGGTCTGTCACCTGTTTGTGTGCCATATGTAGGGTGGTTGTCAGTGTGGTCTGTCCATGCCTGTGTGCTTTATGTACAGTAGTTGTCAGTGTGGTCTGTCCCCTGTCTCTCTGCCTTATGTAGGGTAGTTGTCAGTATGATTTGTTCCCTGTCTGTGCCTTACGTAGGGTAGTTGTTAGTGTGGTTTGTGCCCTGTCTGTGCCTTACGTAGGATAGTTGTCAGTGTGATCTGTCCCCTGTCTATGCCTTATGTCGGGTAGTTGTCAGTGTGGTCTGTCACTGTCTGTGTGCCTTATGTAGGGTAGTTGTCAGTGTGGTCTGTCCCCTGTTTGTGTGCCTTATGTAGGGTAGTTGTCAGTGTGATCTGTCCCCTGTCTGTGTGCCTTATGTCGCGTAGTTGTCAATGTGGTCTGTCCACTGTCTGTGCCTTATGTAGGGTAGTTGTCACTGTTGTTTGTCCCCTGTCTGTGCCTTATGTCGAGTAGCTGTCAGTGTGGTCTGTCCTTGTCTGTGTGCTTTATGTACAGTAGTTGTCAGCGTAGTCTCTCCCCTGTCTTTGTGCCTTATGTAGGGTAGTTGTCAGTGTGTTGTGTTACCTGTCTGTGCCTTATGAAGGGTAGTTGTTAGTGTGGTCTGTCCACTGTCTGTGCCTTATATAGGGTAGTTGTCAGTGTGGTCTGTCCCCTGTTTGTGTGCCCTATGTAGGGTAGTTGTTAGTGTGGTCTGTCGCCTGTCTGTGTGCCTTATGTAGGGTAGTTGTCAGTGTGGTCTGTCCCTAGTCTGTGCCTTATGTAGTGTAGTTGTCAGTGTGGTCTGTCCCTAGTCTGTGCCTTATGTAGTGTAGTTGTCAGTGTGGTCTGCCCCTGTCTGTGCCTTATGTAGCATAGTTGTAAGTGTGGCCTTTCCCCTGTCTGTGCCTTATGTAGCGTAGTTGTCAGTGTGGTCTGCCCCTGTCTGTGCCTTATGTACGGTAGTTGTCAGTGTGGTCTGTCCTTGTCTGTGTGCTTTATGTACAGTATTTGTCAGTATGGTCTATCGCCTGTCTGTGTGCCTCCTGTAGTTGTTAGTGTGGTCTGTCGCCTGTCAGTGTGCTTTATGTAGGGTAGTTGTCAGTGTGGTCTGTCCCATGTCTGTGCCATATGTAGGGTAGTTGTCAGTGTGGTCTGTCGCCTGTCTGTGTGCCTCCTGTAGTTGTTAGTGTGGTCTGTCGCCTGTCCGTGTGCTTTATGTAGGGTAGTTGTCAGTGTGGTCTGTTCCCTGTCTGTGCCATATGAAAGGTAGTTGTTAGTGTGGTTTGTCCCCTGTCTGTGCATTATGTAGCGTAGCTGTCAGTGTGGTCTGTCCTTGTTTGTGTGCTTTGTGTACAGTAGTTGTCAGCGTGGTCTGTCCCCTGTCTGTGTGCCTTATGTAGGGTAGTTGTCAGTGTGGTCTGTCCCCTGTGTGTGTGCCCTATGTAGGGTAGTTGTTAGTGTGGTCTGTCGCCTGTCTGTGTGCCTTATGTAGGGTACTTGTCAGTGTGGTCTGTCCTTGCCTGTGTGCTTTATGTACAGTAGTTGTCAGTGTGGTCTGTCCCCTGTCTGTCTGCTGTGCTTTATGTACAGTAGTTGTCAGTGTGGTCTGTCCCCTGTCTGTCTGCCTTATGTAAGGTGGTTGTCAGTATGGTTTGTTCCCTGTCTGTGCCTTACGTAGGGTAGTTGTTAGTGTGGTTTGTGCACTATCTGTGCCTTATGTAGGATATTTGTCAGTGTGATCTGTCCCCTGTCTGTGTCTTATGTCGGGTAGTTGTCAGTGTGGTCTGTTACCTCTCTGTGCCTTATGAAGGGTAGTTGTCAGTGTGGTCTGTCCCGTGTCTGTGTGCCTTATGTAGAGTAGTTGTTAGTGTAGTCTGTCCTTGTCTGTGTGCCTTATGTAGAGTGGTTGTCGGGGTGGTCTGTCCCCTGTCTGTGTGCCTTATGTAGGATAGTTGTCAGTGTGGTCTGTCCCCTGTCTGTGCCTTATATAGAGTATTTGTCAGTGTGGTCTGTCCCCTGTATGTGTGCCTTATGTAGGGTAGTTGTCAGTGTGGACTGTTGCCTGTCTGTGCCTTATGTACAGTAGTTGTCAGTGTGGTCTGTCCCCTGTTTGTATGCATTATGTAGGGTAGTTGTCAGTGTGGTCTATCCCCTGTCTGTGCCTTATGTAGAGTAGCTGTCAGTGTGGTCTGTCCTTTTCTGTGTGCTTTATATACAGTAGTTGTTAGTGTGGTCTGTCGCCTGTCTGTGTGCCTTATGTAGGGTAGTTGTCAGTGTGGTCTGTCCTTGTCTGTGTGCTTTATGTACAGTAGTTGTCACTGTGGTCTGTCCCCTGTCTGTGCCTTATGTAGGGTAGCTGTCAGTGTGGTCTGTACCTGTCTGTGTGCCTTATGTAGGGTAGCTGCCAGTGTGGTCTGTCCCTGTCTGTGCCTTATGTAGGGTAGTTGTCAGTCTGGTTTGTTCCCTGTCTGTGGGTTATGTAGGGTAGTTGTCAGTGTGGTCTGTCCCCTGTCTGTGTGGCTTATGTAGGGTAGTTGTCAGTGAGGTCTGTCCTTGTTTGTGTGCTTTATGTACAGTAGTTGTCAGTGTGGTCTGTCCCCTGACTGTGCCTTATGTTGGGTAGCTGTCAGTGTGGTCTGTCCCTGACTGTGCCTTATGTAGGGT
>NW_022986382.1:0-57275 GCF_902500255.1 Thalassophryne amazonica | reverse complement strand
CAGCGGGGGTTACGCCCTGCTGGACTAAATACTTTAGAAGCAGATAGCCGTCAAAACCTTTTGAGTTGTGAGCGATGAACACATATTCCTTGAATTTTCTCGTTCTAAAATGTTTAAAGAAGTGGGCTACACAGTCTGTCCCCCATGCGCTCCAAAAATCACCCGTCTTTGTTACAGCGCTGATGTAAAACGGCACGTGTTCCCCGTTATTATCGACATACGTTTCAAAGTCATAACAAACGTATTTCTCTAAATGCGTCTCTTCAGCTTTGACCGGCGTCATATAGCAGAGGTGACCCTCGCCCGGCTCCTGGAGAGCCTCGCCGCATATATGACACCTCTTCTGCTTACACACGTGCGGAGCGCTGTTTTTAGAAAATGCTATGTAATACTCGCGTTTACATCGAGGGCATTTTTTTCTGTTATCACACACATTAACGAACTTACCGGAGGAAGGACGATACTTCGGCTGTTTATGCAGGCTGTAACAGGCGGGCGAGCGACACTTCTTGTTACATTCGCTGCAGAATACCGGGTTATTTTTCTCGTAACACTGCGTGGATTCACAAATTTTACTATATGACGGACAATTATGGGAGGCGGGGTTACTGTACCCCTCAAAGCAAAACTCACATATCTCACTCCCAAAAATCTCTTTAAATCGGTGATTCCGTAAAAATGATTATTAAACAGAAAAACGAAAAGAGTTTTCTGCAGCGCCGGTATTCCTGTTTGGAATTTTGTCAGCTTTCTCTCCCCTTCAGCTCTGAAAAACACCACAATTTTACAACCCAGAACGTTTTCAAATTTTCCCACCTGCTCTAAAGATACCAGCGTAGCAGCCGTTAATCCAATGCTAATTTGTAACACCAACCCGCGCTGCTCCGCCTCGTGCGTAGTCAGATGAGGATTCAATAATTGAACGAGGTTTATCGTGAAACTGTTGTGGCTGGGGTGTCTGGAGTGCCTGGCTGGCTTTTGTTTGTCTTCTGTTTCTGTCTTTTGTTTTTCCTTCCAGGTGGCACGCGTTTAGGACTGAGTGGCTGTGTGGCTGAGTTATCAGGACCTCACCCTGATCACCTGAGGCTGATCATGTGCAGCTCGTCAGGACTCACAGCTGTGGTGCATCTACACGGATTGGAGCATGGTGGCATTTAAGTCTGGAGTACACAGTGTGTATTTGCCAGAGACTCGACCTTGTGACCAGACGGGTGAGATCGTCGTCTTGAGAGCCATCTCATCATTATGGATGCAGAGAACGTCCAGGTTTGATGCCATGGTCTGTGAAAGAGGAGGGGGTGAGGTCTCACGCTCGTCAGCACACTTCCTGAGGTACGTCAGGTTTTGTGACTAACATTTGTACAGTCAGTAAATGTGGTGTCCCTCACACCTTATTATATTGAGCTGTTATGTTAGTCGTTTATTCAGCTTCCACTGCAGTGATAATGTGAACGGGGTGTTCCATGCCTGCAGGGTGGGAAGCTGATTAGTGATTAAGCCAGGAAGTGTTTGCTGTTTGTGTACATCTTTGAGTGGTCTCTCTGTGTGTGGAGTGTGGACTCACATGATGATTTCTTCTTTCACAGACTCGGTTTGTCGCGGCCACCTGGGGGGTGTCGGCGGGGTCCTTGGGTCCGAACTGTTTCTGGCTCTGGACCGTTTGTGCAGCTGGGAGCGCACCATATATCCACCTCGCCAGTCCGCGCACTAATTTGTTATACTTTTGCACATCACTGTTATGTTATTAAATTCAGTTATCCTTTGTACTGTGCTCTGCTTATTTCATACTGGGTCCTTCAAACGCTGGTCGGTTCTCCGTCCTGCGTCCGACACATAACAGTAGTCTCTGGCCAAACATCACGGACCCAGCGGTAGCAGAGACGGTACCGCGCCGGTAAGGCGGCAACAGACGTTCAGAAGTTATCCGGATCAGTTGCGGGTGCTCTCTGCCCGGATGGTGCGTGTCGAAGAACCCATTACTGAATATTGATTTGTGCTCTCTTGCAGCCGTGTTCCTGTGTTGTGCCTTATCCGTGGGTCGTGGTGGAGTGTGACTGGCGACGGCTTCGCGTCACACTTCGACCGGATAAGAGGTTTAAACGGGAGCTGCGTGAGTGGGTGTGTAATGGGTGAACGCGCACGGCGGAGCTCTGTGACACGGGTCGCTGTGCTTCCTGTGTTACAGTCGTAGCCCCGTTTCCCCGGGTAAAGATAGCTACTGCGTCTGTTGTCAGCTCCGGCGTAATTTAGTTGAAGCACTTTTTGATTGTGTTACACATAGCTGCGCACAAAAAAAAAGCAGCATGAGTTTGTTTTCTCTGTTACCAAAGGGGTGTTTATTTTTAGCACTGTGGCTCCCTCTGTTGGTAACTGAGTCACATTACCGTCATAGCTCTTAAGGTGGAACAGGTGTGTTCCATTTGTTTGAGCTTGACGGTATAAATCACTTATTAGTTTTGTGTTGGTTCATTTTTTTGTGGGTGTTTTGAGTTGGTTTTTGTGTGGGATTTTTTACACTATTTAGTGTTCTGGGGTCGTGACCCAGCAGTCTGTCTGGAGCATAAAAAGGACCCAGTTAACTTTATGTTAGTCTGTTAGTCTTTTTTTTTTATTTCTTTTGGTTTCACCTCCCAGGGTTTGATGGGACGGTCCCCTGGGGGGTGATGGGGGGGTAATTGGGTTGTTTTTTCTTTTTTCTTTTTTTTTTGTTTTTGTTGTGCCCTCTCTTCTCCTCTGGCTCCAGCCGTGTGAGCCGTACGTGTCGGCGTTGCTGGAGTGGTGCAGTTTGGTTATGCTGGGCGTTTCCCAGGTAACCTCTGCACCCGGGGGGGGGGGGGGGGTTTGGGGTATTTTTTTTTATTCCCTCTCTTCTCCTCTGGCTCCGGCCGTGTGAGCCGTAGGTTGTCGGCGTTGCTGGAGTGGTGCAGTTCGGTTATGCTGGGCGTTTCCCAGGTAACCTCTGCACCTGGGAGGGGGGGGGGGGGGGTTCGTGTTGTTGTTTTTTTTGTTGATTCCCTGTTCCACCTCCGGCTTCAGCGCGCCTTTGAGCCGTCTGCCATCGGCGTGGCTGAGGTTTGGGGCAGTGGAATATACCCGCAGCTGGTGGCTGGTTTGGAAGTCGGAGGGGTGGCGCCGTTTTGTGCCGTCTGCCATAACCGCTGTTCCACTCCTCCCGGTTGACTTCTGGGGTATAGTCATGGTTGGTGACGCTGGACGTGCTTCCAGTTTCCACTGCGCCAAGGGGGTGGGGTTGGGGTTGTTTTATTTGTATGTTTTTTTTCTCCTTTTGTTTTTCCCCCCAGTTTCCGCCCTCAGGGCTGACTGTGGTATCCTCTGGGGGGGAAAGGGCTGTGGGTCCATCTAGCCATAGACGGCCGGGGCTGGGTCCGTTGGTCATGAGGGGGGGCGTCTCCTGGGGTTGATGGAACGGTCCTCTGGGAGGTGCTGGGAGTCCCCGTGGGTGACTTTGGATCCCAGAGGGACCTCGGCTGTGGTTATTACTCCTGGAGCTGGCGGGATGTCCTCTGGGGGGTGTTGGTCCCTACATGTCGTCGGGGGGGGGGGGGGGGGGGAGGGGGGTGTTAGCGTTTTTGTTTGCAAGCTTGGGTTTGGGTTTTTCTTTTCTCCTCTTCCCGGGGTTTGATGGGACGGTCCTCTGGGGAGGGGGGGGTGTTAGCGTTTTTATTTGCAAGCTTAAGTTTGGGTTGTTTTTCTTTTTTCCTCTTCCCGGGGTTTGATGGGACGGTCCTCTGGGGGGGGGGGGGGGGTGGTTTGGTTGTTTGTGTTTGTCTTTTTTGTTTTATGACTAATCAGACTTTACACATGGTTGGACAAAGGCTGACCGCACAGGTTTAAGAACTCCTGGCCATACCTGTGCAAATCGATTGACAGAAACAAAGGCAAAGATGCAGCCAGAGGAGAAGACGTCAGCCGTTCTGTTAGATGAAGATTCTGTTGGAAGATGAATGCAGATACGGTTTCCAGCCATGGTCCCTGGAGGGGGGTGTTTCTCCTGGGCCAGGTTTGTGTGGTCGCCGGGAGGCTTCCTGTGAGGGTGGGGTGCTGTTGTGGCTGGGGTGTCTGGCGTGCCTGGCTGGCTTTTGTTTGTCTTCTGTTTCTGTCTTTTGTTTTTCCTTCCAGGTGGCACGCGTTTAGGACTGAGTGGCTGTGTGGCTGAGTTATCAGGACCTCACCCTGATCACCTGAGGCTGATCATGTGCAGCTCGTCAGGACTCACAGCTGTGGTGCATCTACATGGATTGGAGCATGGTGGCATTTAAGTCTGGAGTACACAGTGTGTATTTGCCAGAGACTCGACCTTGTGACCAGACGGGTGAGATCGTCGTCTTGAGAGCCATCTCATCATTATGGATGCAGAGAATGTCCAGGTTTGATGCCATGGTCTGTGAAAGAGGAGGGGGTGAGGTCTCACGCTCGTCAGCACACTTCCTGAGGTACGTCAGGTTTTGTGACTAACATTTGTACAGTCAGTAAATGTGGTGTCCCTCACACCTTATTATATTGAGCTGTTATGTTAGTTGTTTAATCAGCTTCCACTGCAGTGATAATGTGAACGGGGTGTTCCATGCCTGCAGGGTGGGAAGCTGATTAGTGATTAAGCCAGGAAGTGTTTGCTGTTTGTGTACACCTTTGAGTGGTCTCTCTGTGTGTGGAGTGTGGACTCACATGATGATTTCTTCTTTCACAGACTCGGTTTGTCGCGGCCACCTGGGGGGTGTCGGCGGGGTCCTTGGGTCCGAACTGTTTCTGGCTCTGGACCGTTTGTGCAGCTGGGAGCGCACCGTATATCCACCTCGCCAGTCCGCGCACTAATTTGTTATACTTTTGCACATCACTGTTATGTTATTAAATTTTGTTATCCTTTGTACCGTGCTCTGCTTATTTCATACTGGGTCCTTCAAACGCTGGTCGGTTCTCCGTCCTGCGTCCGACACATAACAGAAACATAAACTGTTGTCAGGATTATACACGATATTAAGGCATTTGGATTTTTTCCTCAGAACCTCGTGATGGAGGAGGTCATCTATTCTGCGTTTCCCAGGGCCGTTCTGGTTGCGGATGACTTGGACCACTAATTCAAGAGACTCGTTGGATAAAACGTTGGAATTCGATTGTATCAATCGTTCTAGCAGATTTTGGAAGCTTGTCACATCGCCAGCGTCGTTATATGAGCTGATCAAAGCGGCCTCGTTGTAGACTGAGTCCCCACGAATCTCCATTTGGATAAAGTCCCCGGCCCTGGCGTGTGTTAAAGACTTTTCGACTGAGTTCTGAAGAGTCCCAACGACGTTACGATAAAATTCCGCATAGTCGGGAATTTCGTCGACGCGGTGGAAATTTAGAGGCTGCCTGATTTCGATATTGTTAAAAGCCGGTCTCCTGATGACGTTAGCCGCCCCACCGCCCGTCATGGGAGAGTGTCGGCTGGACCCCGGTCGTGCATCATCCCCGCCTTCCATCAAAACAGAGATTGCCGCGTTTATCGGGGTTAAACGAGCTCTGTTTAAAATATCTTCTCCGTGCGCATTGCGTGGGGAGGGACTTCTTAAAGGTGAAAAAATGCGTGCGTCATTAGGCATTTGATTTAATTCATCCACCGCGGATTGGACGTGAGGATTAACTTCACACGCGAGGAGGTTTACGGCGTTATTTAGAGGAGTCAGACGTACCTGGTTCAACATCGCGGGACCGGACTCGTCTGGAGGCGGGGTGTGCGGGGGGTCAGGGGGCTCTTCAGTATCAGACTGGACCGTCGAATTTATCGCCGAAATGATGTAGGGGTTAATTTCTTCCGATTCTCGTTCAGCCGCCAAATTGTTAAGAGCATCATTTAGCGGTGTTAAACAAACACTGCTTAAAAGTCTCTCTCCGGACTCAATGTTATTTTGAGGCACTGAATTTAACGCCTCGGGTAATGGGCCATCTGTTCCAGGAGTGCTCCCCGCTGAGTCGATTATTGAAGCGTTTAAATCCAATACACGTCTGAAGTTATTTTCCCGGCCTGAATTCTCTCCTTCCATCTTTTAAAAGCCGTACCAGGATGAATCTACCTCAAGAAAATTAATTAACATACCTCTTCAAAATGAATTCTCCTGTTCCATCGGAATAAGAAAAAAAAAAACAAAACAGAATACACATTTTCAAAAAAGTTGCGAGATGAGATTAATCCCAGCTCAGAATATCTTCGAGCCTTGCGTCTCGGTGGAAAATAGACGGTCTCCCTCCACCGCGAGCTTAAATATTTAAAATAAATAAATACATAAACTCCGACTCCTTACCGTGTAAATCCGTGGATCATTTTACGGTTCTCTGCCGCTGACCCGCTTCTCCACGGGCTGTAACAGAAAAAATCGGGTTATTCCAGAGTTTTAAACGTGATTTAATTTCGGTCGGTGTACTTACATCTGTGTGGTGAAGTCGGGGCTTCCAGCCTTCGAACTTCTTCAGGGGGCTCTGACTTGATTTCTAGAATTAAAATAAATAAATAAATATATAAATAAATAAAAAGCAGCACCCTGGCGAGCAGATATTCTGTAATATTTCAAATATATTACCGAGGCCGGGTCCGAATGCACTCTGGAGCGTCAGCGTGGTTTTGTCTAAAAAAGACACAGTTTGAGACCGCGTGCATCATTTAAAAACAGTCATTTCTATCAAAAAAGATTACTTAAAACACTTACCCTGAAAGCTGATGTGGTTTTTGCACTCTGCTCGAAGACAAAAAAACTTAATTAAACAACATGGTTTTTCAGGACCAGCGGATTTTTTTTTTTACCGCAAATTAATTCTATTTTATACCCATCGCGGGGTCCAGACGCCTTCACTCTTCACCGGTCGTAGTGGAAATGAGCGGTGACTCCTTCCCACAGGGGGACGTGACTGAGAAGAAACTTTGTTTTTTCCGCCTTCATCACCTCGGGCGGCATCTCCGATCAGTGGGTGTCCCGCAGCCCCTGATCGACCGGGTAATATCTTAAAAGAAACTGCATCTATCGTGACTAAGAATAAGCTTTGTTTTTCCGTCTTCAAACAAGCCCAGCGAACGACCCCGTCATCAGGAAATCGGATGTAATAAAACATTCAAGCTTCAACCAAAGATTCAAGCTCCTCTACTATGTGATAAAAGACCATCCGGCGTGACACCCCCGCTGTGCAGGTCACACACACACACACACACACACACACACACACACACACACACACACACACACACCCACACACACCCCTCCGAAACACACACGCACACACACCCCCAGACAGACACACACGCACACACCTAGTGTCTGCAACAGGTATTACAGCCGTGGGGTCATGTTTCCGTGAGGAGCTCTATGCGTGGGTATTTGACCGTCTTTCTGCAAAGACTTACAGCCGTTACAGCCGAGAGACGGTTATTTTTAACCCTTCTTTAATTTAAGAATTAAAAAACAGAAAAGGAGACGCATTAATTTAAGAATTAAAAAATATTAAAGGGGTATTAAAATATTCATGTTTAATCACTAAATTGAAGAAAACCTCCCATAATTGTGCAAAAGATATGGGTATTTTTTAATCCTTCTTTAATTGAGGCATTAAAAACCATAAAAGGACGTGCTTTAATTTAAGAATTAAAAAATATTAAAGGGGTATTAAATATTAGACACTGATTTATGTTTAATTATTTCAGAATTAGCTAATTCTTTAATACATTAAAAAAGATCTAGGTATTTTTTTAATCGTTCTTTAATTCATGAAATAAAATGACATTAAAATATTAGACCCGGGTGGGAGTGGAGGTAGGGCTTGGAGGCGGAGCTTGGGGCGGGGTTAGGGGAGGTGCTAGGGGCGTGGCTTGGGAAGGAGCCAGGGGCGGGGCTTGGAGGCGGGACTAGGGGATGGGGTTGGTGGTGGGGTTGGGGGGTGTGGTTGGGGGCGGGGCTTAGGGGTGGAACATAGTGACGTAGTCGATTCTGATTGGCTGACAGGGCCATAAATCAGTTTTTGACATAAGGTCGCTCAGTTTACTCTCTTACCAGTGTAAGAGTCTTTGATTATAAAGTCAACACGTGCGTTTGCCGATGACATAACAATACTGAGATCAACTGCACCAGGTCTCCAGTCACTCATCAATATCTGCACCATGTACGCTGATAACTGAGTTTAATTTTGGTTTAAAGAAAACCCAAGTCTGTATTGTAGGAAAAAGCCTACTAAAAACCCTCCTACATTTAACCTAAAGTCAAGTGAAATCCACAAACTAATATGGAGATTGACAGGGTTTTCTATATATTATCAATATTATTATCAAATATTAATGTCTTTACTTTGATTGTTAATGTCTTCACTTTGATGTACTCTCTGTGATCTTGTCTTTGATTCTGTTTTCCATTTTTCATATATACATATATGCATGTGTGAGAGCTCATGTACCATTATTCTTTTAAATAATTACTCATTGTCAAAGCATAGTAGAGAAGCTTGAATCTTCGACTGGACTAGGTTGCTTGACACGAGGACGTTTCACTTCAAATCGCAGAAGCTTCCTCAGCTAAAATTCTTGCTCTGGTAGTCTGACTTCTGTCCTGACTCTTGTAGAGAAGAATAAACTGAAGCCACAAAAGCTGGAGTTTTAAACCTATCCAGACCCCTCCTAAGGAGAGGCAGACTGCTGTGGGCTAGTGACTAAACAATAGCTCTAATTAGCACCTACTGTGCTCTAGTTAGCACCCTCCTAATGACAGGGCAGCTGTCCCTCCTAATGATGGAACGGACGCCTCTCCTGATGGCTTCCTTGACGACTCTCCTGATGACGTGAATGACTCATTACCATGAACAAAAGACTGAAACTGCTTAGACCTGAGTACCCCATTGTAAACAGGGGACAAAGCGTTTCTCAGACCCCCTCCCCAGTTAAGTCTGGGTTTCAACTGTTTCACATAGAATGCCTCCTTGACCCCTCTCTCAAACCATTTCTTCTCTCTGGCTAAGATTTTAACTTCCTTGTCCTCAAACGTGTGGTTATTGTCTTTAAGGTGGCGATGAAGTGCAGACTGAGGTCCACTGGCACCCTCTCTGCAGTGCTGGTATAGCCTTTTGTATAAAGGTTGCTTAGTCTCACCTATGTAGTGTTCGTTACAGTTTTCCTGACATCTGATAGAGTACACTACATTGCTCTGTTTGTAACTAGGGATGCTGTCCTTAGGGTGAACTAATTTCTGTCTCAAGGTGTTAACCGGTTTAAAGTAAACTGGGATTTTGTGCTGTCTGAAGATCCTCTGTAGTTTTTCCCCTACTCCTGCTAAATAAGGGAGAGACACTCTTCTTCTTGTCTCGTGTCTATCTGGTCTCTTTGTTCTCTGGGACTTCTGCACTTTTTCCAGGGACCATCGTGGGTACCCACATACTGTGAGGGCTTTCCAGACCAGTTGTTGTTCTTTAGCCCTTACCTCTGCAGTTGTGGGCACCTGTAGGGCTCTGTGTTGAAGAGTCCTGATCACCCCGAGCTTGTGTTCAAGGGGGTGGTTTGAGCCAAAGAGCAGATACTGGTCAGTGTGAGTGGGTTTCCTGTAAACCCCTGTCTGGAGCTGCCTGTTCTTTCCAATCATAACATCACAGTCCAAGAAGGCTAAATGGTTGTTTGTGGCATCCTCACGTGTGAACTTGATATTGGAGTCCACCGAGTTGATGTGTTGTGTAAAGTCCTCAACCTCCTGTTGCTTGATTTTAACCCATGTGTCATCGACATATCTGAACCAGTGACTGGGAGGGATGCCCGTGAAAGATGTCAAGGCAGTCTTCTCCACTCGTTCCATTTACAGATTAACCACAATGGGGGATACCGGAGACCCCATCGCACATCGTATGGAGTGGCATCCCCAGGGTACAGTCTGGAGGTTTAGCTTAGTTACCTCCAAAACCTGGAGAAAGAGGGACTCATTGACAGGTAAGTAAGTAAGTAAGTAAGTAAATTTTATTTATATAGCACCTTTCACAGACAAGAGCCACAAGGTGCTTCACAACATAAAAGCAGAGTACACCACACAAAACATCAGACAATGGCCGAGACATAAAAACATAAAACATAACATAGGATCACAGAGCAGCCTAAAAGCTAAGCAAACACTTGAGTAAAAAAGAAAGTCTTAAGTTGGCTTTTAAAAGTATCGACAGAGTCCAGTGAGCGCAGAGAGAGCGGGAGACCATTCCAAAGCCTGGCAGCAACAGCCTGGAAGGATCGCTCTCCTCTGGTTGCAAAATGGGTGCGAGGAACCATCAACAGATTTTGGTCCACAGACCTCAAAGCCCTGGCAGGGGCATAAGGCTGGATGAGGTCACAGATATAGGGAGGTGCCTGGCCATGTAGAGCTCTAAAAGTTAAAACCAAAATTTTAAAATTGATCCTGAAGGACACTGGCAGCCAATGAAGCTCCTTTAAAATTGGGGAAATATGAGTCCTTCTGTTAGCTTGTGTCAGAATTCTTGCTGCAGAGTTCTGTACCAACTGCAGTCGACGCAACTCCTTCTTGTTTAGACATGAAAACAAACTGTTACAATAGTCTAAACGTGTTGACACAAAAGCATGAATAATAAGCTCTAAATCATTTCGAGACACCATTTTCCTGAGCTTAGAGATATTTCTTAATTGAAAGAAGCAATTCCTCGTCAGCTGTTTACAATGCTGTACCAACGACATGGCTTTGTCAAAAATGACACCCAGGTTTCGAAGACATGATTTAGCAGACTGGCCCAGGTCTCCCAAGTACTGCTGAATACCTGGAATATGGGCATCAGGGGCAATAACCAATGTCTCTGTTTTGTCTGCGTTAAGCTGAACAAAGTTATTCGTTAGCCATTGTTTAATTTCCGCCAAACAATGGAGGAGGGAATCAAGCCTCTTAATCTCAGATGGCTTAAAGGAGCAGTAAAGCTGGATGTCATCCGCAAATAACTGGTAAGAGACATCAGTAAATCTTTGAATGATCCTACCTAAAGGGATCAAGTACAATAAAAACAAAATGGGGCCCAATACAGAACCCTGAGGGACTCCACATAACAGGTCCGCAGACTCTGACCTTATCTGGTTAGCAAAAACGCTAAAGCTGCGCCCAGACAGATATGAAAAAAACCACCGAAAAACTGACCCCGACAGTCCGATATGATCCCTCAGTCTATTCAGCAGGACCTGGTGGTCAACAGTATCAAAGGCAGAGGACAAATCCAAAAGAACCAAAACGGTGGATTTCCCAGCATCAGCAGACATCATAATGTCGCTGGACACTTTCAAAAGAGCCGTTTCCGTAGAGTGTTGTCTACAAAAACCGGACTGAAACCTGTCATGAATGTTATTCTGATCCAGGAAGAGTGTCAGTTGGTCTGAAACCACCCTCTCGAGGATCTTAGACAGGAATGGGAGCTTAGAAATAGGTCTAAAACTACTTAACTCCATTTGATTTAAACCTGTTTTTTTCAGTAGAGGCAACACTATGGCATGCTTAAAAGCACTGGGAAACACACCGGTGGACAAAGAAAGATTTACCATTCTAGTAATGCACGGACCAATTACCTCAAATACTTTAATAAAGAGCCTGTAGGGAAGGATGTCCAATGAGCAAGAGGAAGGTTTCATCTTGCTCACCAGTGCTGAAATATCAGCAAGTGTCACAGCCCTAAATGAAGACCAAATGCTGGGAACAGGCTCAATAACAGTAGAAGTACCACACAGGGAGGGTGGAATTTTATCCTTAATCAACTTGATTTTGTCAGTGAAAAAACTCCAAAAAGCATTGCTGTCAGCCTCAGAAAACACAGGAGTAACTGAAGCAGCAGGACATACAAGAGAGTTGATTGTATCAAACAACACTCTGGGATTCTTCTTATTCACAGACACTAGCTGACGTATGTAGACAGAACGGGCACTCTCAGCCATTTTGTTATAGGCAGGCACAGGCAGGCATACTACAGACTGTACCCTGGGGACGCCACTTCATGCATCTATGGACTGCCCAAAATCCACAAACAGGACATGCCACTCAGGTCTATTGTATGTAGCACAGATTCCATCACGTACAATTTGGCCAAGCACCTCAAGTGGATTTTGGCTTCTCTAGTGGGTAACTCAGGCCACCATGTGGAGAACACACAAGATTTTGTGAACAAGATGAAGGACCTGCAGCTGGAGGCAGATAAAACTATGGTGTCATTTAATGTCACATCGTTGTTCACCTGCATCCCCACCGCTGAGGCTGTCTCAGCTGTGAGGCAGAGATTGCTGGAGGATGTGTCTCTACTTGAAAGGACCAAACTCACACCAGACCACATCTGCCAACTCTTGGAGATCTGTCTTAACACCATGTATTTCCTGTTTAGGGAGAATTACTACAGGCAGATTCATGGTTCTGCGATGGGGTCTCCAGTATCCCAGAAACACCCATTTAGCCTTCTTGGACTGTGATGTTACAATTGGAGAGAACAGGCAGCTCCAGCAGGGGTTTACAGAAAACCCACTCACACTGACCAATATCTGCTCTTTGGGTCAAACCACCCCCTTGAATACAAGCTCGGGGTGATCAGGACTCTTCAACACAGAGCCCTACAGGTGCCCACAACTGCAGAGGTAAGGGCTAAAGAACAACTGGTCTGGAAAGCCCTCACAGTATGTGGGTACCCACGATGGTCCCTGGAAAAAGTGCAGAAATTCAGTCTCCTGCGTGATCATTCTTTTGTGCTGAGTTGCTCTTTTACAGATTTCAACCCTGACATCTTGGTCCTTCGAGCCAGATGCCAATAGACCGGGACAGTGTCGGCCTGTGACGGAGGACGCTCGTGGAAGACCGCGGCCGGGACCAGTTCCCACAGACCCTTTTCCGGGGGGACGGGTCTCCTCCCTAACAGGTCGGCACTTACCGGGGTGAAGGCATACAGACTTCAGCGGTGGTGACAGAGTGTGATCGCGGGTGAGACTGCTTTTCTTTATGTGCACGTGTGTGGATGTGGCTGTGAGTCACCACGAGGAAAAACCCCGTAATGTCTTTTCTGGTTTGTCTCTTGGCCTAAACACTGTAAGGTGTGAGGCTAATGCCTGGCTGTAAAGCGTTAAATTTTACTCTCTGAGCCTGGGTGTTAAGTTTGATTCTGTAGTAAGTTCACCAGCCATGGAAATAATAGGATAAGTGCTGCCAGAAGAAGCATGTATGTTAGCATCAGTTGGATTTCAATACCCAGGTCGACATGCTTCTGTAAAATCATATCTATGAAAAAGTGTTTGTTGCATCCCACTATATTACAAATGGTAAAATAATCAAAATTATTGTTCAATCTTATTTGTGAAAGGCAATCCCACGTGATCTGTTTCTATACTATAAATATGTCACATTCAGCAAAGTTCAAGATGACACTGTCCTGGGCAAAATCATCAAAGCTGGATGCAGCATATAAAATGCACCGCAGGCACATTTGAGAATGTGCTAGACGTCTGCGTATTCAAAACATTCAAAAATAGTTTTAGAACATAATGTCTCCGTTTTGTCCTCCGTCTCATGTCTACACATCATCCTGCTGTTTGGAGCTGTAAAGGCCACTAGAGTGGACACCTGCATCTAAAAAGTTAACTTACAATTTTCTTACAAACTAGGGAGCTAAAAGCCAAAACATTTGTGTTTAATGCCTTGAGACAATTCCTTTGACTGTCAACGGTGGGACCTTATATGTAGACAGGCGTGTGTCTAGCAGTGGCTAGACACACTACGGGTACGGCTAGACAGGTCCGTACCCGTAGCAGTGGCTACGGGTACGGACCTGTACCTACAGAGAGGGTGTCTTACCAATCAATCAGAATGCGCAAATATGTCCGTACCCGTATCATTGCGGCTAAAGGTCCGGCTCATCCGTACATTGTCCATATCTTCAGTGAACCCATGGAGCTGTATATGAGTACTAGAGAGCGCAGTCCCAATGCTGCACACTAAATGAAAACGTCCCTTCATGGACAGCGACATGACGTCTCCTAACTGGGCAAAATATTGATGAAGTACCCGAATGTTAATGCATTTTCAGTGGGGGTTCGTGACTGAACACACTCAGAAAAATGCTCGCAAAAACGTGTTAAAATGCCATTTTGACCTGGATATTGAGCCAGTAAAATTAAATTACATTAAATTATGTCAGGAAAGTATTAAATTTACTCTCTCACACACACACATTCCCAAATATTAGTGTTGAAAGTTAAACGGCTCTGTGCTGTTCAAGCTGCTGAGCTGATGCGTCCTTCTGCAGCTGCTATGTTCAACGCAGCGCGGCTCCGTACCTTTAGCAGTCCTGCAGAAGATACAGATGTACGTACCCGTAGCCACTTCTTTCCAAATCATGTCCAATCAACTGAATTTACCCCAGGTGGACTCCAATTAAGCTGTAGAAACATCTCAAGGATGATCAGTGGAAACAGGATGCACCTGAGCTCAAAAGCTGTGAATACTTGTGTACATGTGATGTCTTAGTTGTTTTATTTTTAATAAATTTGCAAAAATCTATATAAAAAAACTTTTTTTCACATTGTCATTATGGGGTGTAGTGAGTAGAATTTTGAGGGAGTAAGGAATTTCATCCCTTTTGGAGTAAGGCTGTAACATAAAATGTGAAAAAATGAAGTGCTGTGAATACTTTCTGGATGCACTGTAAATCCAACAAAACCAAATGTCTAATTGTATCTGACGGGAAGCCTTACAGATTTAAAATACTAGGGAAAAACACCACAAGCTTTCAATCATTCAACAAGTGTATTTTCTCAGGCAATGATAACATTTGTTATTTTGGATGCATAAAAGACTATATTGACTGAAATAGTAATCAGAAATAATCAAATGCATTTACAGTGAGGAAAATAAGTATTTGAACACCCTTCGGTTTTGCAAGTTCTCCCACTTAGAAATCATGGAGGGGTCTGAAATTAAATAAAAAAAAAAAAATCCAGAAATCACAAGGTATGATTTTTTAATAATTTATTGGTACTGCTGCAAATAAGAATTTGAACACCTGCCAACCAGCAAGAATTCTGGCTCACACAGACCTGTTAATTTTTCTTTACGAAGCCCTCTTATTCTGCACTCTTTACCTGTATTAATTGCACCTGTTTGAACTTGTTACCTGTATAAAAGACACCTGTTCACACACTCAATCACACTCCAACCTGTCCACCATAGCCAAGAACAAAGACCTGTCTACGGACACCAGGGACAAAACTGTAGACCTGCACAAGGCTGGGATGGACTACAGGACAACAGGCAAGCAGCTTGGTAGAAGACAACAACTGTTATGATTATTTATTAGAAAGTGGAAGAAACACAAGATGACTGTTAATCTCCCTCGGTCTGGGATTCCATGCAATATCTCACTTTGTGGGGTAAGGATGATTCTGAGAAAGCTCAGAACTACACAGGAGGACCTGGTCAATGACCTGAAGAGAGCTGGGACCACAGTCACAAAGATTACATTAGTAACACATGATGCTGTCATGGTTTAAAATCCTGCAGGGCAGCAAGGTCCCCCTGCTCAAGCCAGCACATGTCCAGGCCTGTTTGAAGTTCACCAGTGACCATGTGGATGATCCAGAGGAGGCATGGGAGAAGGTCATGTGGTCAGATGAGACCAGAATAGAGCTTTTTGGAATCAACTCCACTTACCATGTTTAGAGGATGAGAACAACCCCAAGAAAACCATCCCAACCGTGAAGCATGGGGGTGGAAACATCATACTCTGGGGGTGCTCTTCTGCAAAGGGGACAGGACGACTGCACCATATTGAAGGGAGGATGGATGGGGTCATGTATTGTGAGATTTGGCAAACAACCTCCTTCCCTCAGTAAGAGCATTGAAGATGGGTCATGGCTGGGTCTTCCAGCATGACAATGACCCCAAACACACAGCCAGGGCAACTAAGGAGGGGCTCCGTAAGAAGTATTTCAAGGTCCTGTATATGGCCTGGCCAGTCTCCAGACCTGAACTCAATAAAAAATCTTTGGAGGGAGCTGAAACTCCAAACCTGACAGATTTGGAGAAGATCTGTGTGGAGGAGTGGACCAAAATCCCTGCTGCAGTGTGTGAAAACCTGGTGAAAAACTAAAGGAAACATTTGACCTCTGTAAATGCAAACAAAGGCTACTGTACCAAATATTAACATTGATTTTCACGTGTTCAAATACTTATTTGCAGCAATAACATACAAATTAATTATTAAAAAAATAAATCATACATTGTGATTTCCAGATTTTTTTTTTTTAGATTATGTATCTCACAGTGGACATGGACCTAAGATGACAATTTCAGACCCCTCCATGATTTCTAAGTGGGAGAACTTGCAAAATTGCAGGGTGTTCAATTACTTATTTTCCTCACTGTACATGGTAGGGAGACAGGTTTTTTTCTCTCCTCCAAATCTCCTCAAAATAAACAGATATTAAAATTAGCTGGACGTTGACAACAATAACCATTTAATGCAATGGACATTTTATGGCCTAAACTGCCATGGAGGGCCCTCTACCTGCAGGTGCCTAAAGAGGCCTCTCCTCCAAAGCTAGAGATAGATGCTATTTAAGGGATCCCTTGACAAATTCCCTTTTTTTGAAGCTAATGTTTGTACTTGTTCAGCTTGTTTAATGTTAATAGCTGCTTTGGTCATGCCCCACAGCACTTATTTGCACTTCAGTATTTCACCAGAGGGAAAATCTGTAACATGCACCATAGTTATGATACTCTCAGCTTGCTTAAAAAAAGGAAATGGCTAATCAAAAACTCAAATTTGTTCCCTTTAACGTGAATGGAATATTGAACGCAGTAAAACGCAGTAAGATACTTTTGAAAACAAAAAAAGGCACAAGTTGTGTCACTATAAGAAACACTTAAATGATGCAAAACATGAGAAATTAAGAAAAATGGGCTTCTCAAACTTTTTCTTTTCATTACTGCATTTGTTATTGTTCTGATGCCTGATTCTGTTTTTTTTTTTTTCTTTGTTTGAGGTGCGGCTCCATCCAAAGATGGGTGTGGTGTCCGTTTTTGCAACCCTCCCTTCCTGTGCACCGGCAACATTTCCTGTATATTCATTTTGTGAATTGTTTTGTAAATTGTGTTGGTAGCATGGCCCAAGCAGAGGGTCACCCCTTTCAGTCTGGTCTGCTTGAGGTTTCTTCCTCAAATCATCAGAGGGAGTTTTTCCTTACCAGTCACCTGTGTTCTTGTTCTGGGGGTAAGATTAGAACTTACTTGTGTCAAGCGACTTGCGGCAACTTTGTTCTGATTTGGCGCTATACGAGGTCTATTAGAAAAGTATCCGACCTTATTATTTTTTTCAAAAACCATATGGATTTGAATCACGTGTGATTACATCAGACATGCTTGAACCCTCGTAGGCATGCGAGAGTTTTTTCACGCCTGTCGGTTACGTCATTCGCCTGTGGGCAGTCTTTGAGTGAGGAGTGGCCCACCCTCTTGTTGATTTTTTTCATTGTTTAGTAATGGCTCAGACTGCTGCTTTGTTTGATAAAATTTTTTCAAAAACTGTAAGGCACAACTGAGTGGACACCATTCGATAAACTCAGCTGGTTTTCGGTAAAAATTTTAATGGCTGATGAGAGATTTTGGTCTGGTAGTGTCGCTTTAAGGACGGCCCACGGCGCCTGACGGCGATCTGCTCTTCGAGGCGGCAGCGTCTCGCCGTTTCAAGTTGAAAACTTCCACATTTCAGGCTCTGTTGACTCAGGAAGTCGTCAGAGAACAGAGAACTTTCAGAAGAAGTCGGCATGAGGAGTTTATTCGGACATTCCATTGTTAACGGACAAACGTGCGGGCAGAGTCGCATGTCGGGCCGGACCCGACCGCGGGGGGTCGCAACAGGAAAAACACCTCCGTTGGAAACCTTAACGGACAAGTTGGAACATGCCCAAGCTGTTAAACAATTTCTCAGTTACTCACTTGTTGAAAGCCATCAAAAGCCGCCTGAATTTTACAAATGGTTTTCAACATGGAGGTGTTTTTCCTGTCGCGGCGCACACAGATTCACCGAGTCGTCACGGAAACGACTCGGCGAATTTGCGCGCACGTCTTTCATTACAAAATGTCCTTAAACAGCGGAATGTCCACATAAACTCCTCATGCCGGCCTCTTCTGAATCTTCTCTGTTCTCTCACGACGTCCTGGGTGAATTAAGCCTTAAATTAGGATGTTTTCAGCTCGAAACAGGCCGACGACGGCGCCTGGAAGCGCTGCACGACGTCCTGCTCTGTGGGAAGTCCTTACAGCGACAGAAACACCCCATAATCTCTCATCAGCCGTTAAACTTTTCACCGAAAACCAGCCTAATTTCTCGAATAGTGTCCACTCGGATATTCCTCACAGGTCCAGAAAAAATTTTGATAAAGCAACGCGCGCCGTCTGGAGCAGCGTGTGAAACAAAGGAATTCAGCCGAGAGGGCGGGACCACATCTCACTCAAGGCCTGCCCACAGGGAAATGACGTCACCGACACGCGTGAAAAAACTCACGCATGCGCACAAGGGTTCAAGCATGATTGGTGTAATCGCACGTCATTCAAATCCATATAGTTAAAAAAATATATAAAAGGGTCGGTTTATTATCTAATACACCTCGTATAAATGAAAATAAATTGAATTTGACCCTAGTGTTGTGGAAGTGTAGTGACACGGACCCACAACAGGGGGCGTAAATGAACGGACAATGAAAGAGTCGAATATGAACACTTTACTGTTGTGAATGAGCACAACACAGAGGAATGTGAAATTTTACAGACAGTCAATCACAAGGGTGACGTGTAGGCAGGCTCGAGGATAGAAGACGTCTGTCCTGAGATGAACCGGAACCACACGATTTCCTCCGCCACCGAACCTGGAGAATACTGGAGCCGCCAAGTCCCGAGTCCCCAGGTGGCCACCGTCTTCGAAGGTCGGATCTGGTACTGCTGGCAGGGAGCAGAGACAATAACATATGGGTGTGTGCACACCCAGTAACAACAACGGTGGGAATGCCGCCTCCACCTCTAACACACACTCGTGCAGCTCCTGTCTACCCACTTATCTGGTTGGGGTGTGAAGCGAAGCCGTCGCTGATCACACCAAACGCCGGTCTCACAGATAAGGAACACCACAGGAAAGCGGCTGCAAAAAAAAGTTCAGACTGACACACAGTTTACTTTAAGGCTGAGAATACTACCTGAACGGTTCAACGATATCTCGGCAATGAAGTGGAGATGACGTCCGGGTTTTATGGAGTGAGATGATGAAGCATGAATGGGTGACAGCTGTCAAAGAGATAAGTGACAGCTGTCACCCCCGGCGTGGCGGCAGCGCCCTCTCGTGCCTGAAGCCCGCACTACAGGCAGGGCGCCCTCTGGTGGTGGCCCAGCAGTACCTCCTCTTCTGGCGGCCCACACAACACCTAGGGCCTACAATGGTGAGGTTTTTTTTTCTTAAATGATATCAATGTTAAAAAAAATCCCTTAGATTATGCAAAAAAAAAAAAAAAAAAAAAAAAGTAGAAAAAAAAGTTTCTAAAGTGTCATACATTTGTCTAAAAGTGACTCCTGCTCTTCAAACGGAGTACTGCTGCTAAAAACTGATGACACAGAAATGATGTTTCTTTTTTGGTAGGTAAGAACACTTCCTCAACACTGACTGAAAGCCAAAATTCATAAACTAAGTGCTGTGGTATAAACAACATTATAAAAGTTAGTTTATTGATAACACCTATAAAGAAAACTTTGAAGTTATATGGAGGGAAATTGTAATACCTAAAGCACATTTTTACCAAACTAAGTGTTGTAGTATGAACCCAAGAAAATAGTTTGTGTGTGCTGTGAGTTTAATGGTGCTACAGCAGGTTGCACTGTAGTTATTGCTTATTTTATTACTTATTTTAATGATAAAAATCACTAAAATTTAATTTTTGCACATTTTTCCAAACCAAGTGGTGTAGTATAACCAGAAGGAGACCACTGATGTGTGCAGTAAATTTTGTGTCACTACACTTTATAACAGCGGTGGGCAATTATTTTGCAAAGGGCCAAATGAGAAACAGAAAATATTGAGGGCTGGGCAAAAAGGCTAAACTCAAGTCTGCACAATAATAATTTTATTCCTATATATATATATATATATATATATATATATATAAACAGTAAATAGCATTGTTCTGACAAAATGTTAGATGTTCTGATTAGGCAATGAAAAAAGAGGTTACCTTACAAACATTTTATTTATTCAGTCAAATTTTCAAAGACAATAGTGAACAAAATGTGAAACATTTCTGACTTATTACATTTGTGATCATTTTCAGTCACACTGACCCCAAAACGCATTTTGAGCTTAAAATACTGTTGAAACTGAAACTTACGATTGGAACAAGGAGGTTCTTAGCTTTCTAAAGACATCACATCAATTGTCGTTGTAAACCAGATATTAAAGACAAGTCACAATATCATTGTCACTGAACTGTGCAGAAAAAAGGGAAAAGTGTCCCAGTACACTCGTTCTTATCATGTCTTTGCATGACTACGTTTGTATTTTCCATCATTTTCCACATTTTAGGATTTTTTGAGAAATCTAGTCTCTGTTGTTAAGAAATGTACCAAAGTCAGGGTGAATGTCTGAGGTAGAAGTACAGATGATCATCAGTGAAAAAGGACCTGGACCCGGATTTGTTAAACTTCATCAAAATTCAACATTCAGCATCCACCTTTCTCTGTCTGGCATGAGCGGACATTTTTGAGGAGCGGTACACATTGATTGCTATGCGGTTTAAAGGCCCTGTCACACAGCGACAGCTGATCGAAGGAGAAAAAGTAAAAAAGCCACAAATCATTGGGAAAAGGTGGGCAAATGATCCTGGACCTTTCCCATCACCAAAAAGCCTGTGCACCAAGAGTGCATGAGTGTGAAAATGAAACATTCACGATCACGGGAACGAAAGTGGGCCCAAACTGTCTCTGGCGCAGGATGTTGTGTGGGCCGCTGAAGAGGAGGTACTGCTGGCCCACCACCACCAGATGGCGCTCTGCTTGGAGTGCGGGCTCCAAGCGCAAGAGGGCGTCAGATCCGCTGGGAGTGACAGCTGTCACTTATCAGCACCAGCTGTCACTCATCACCATCACTATAAAGGCCGGACTGCAACTCCACCTCCTCGCCGAGAAATCAGCTACCAATCGAGGTAACCTTCTCTGCGATTGATATTGAAACTAAAACATTGTTCTGTGTGCAGCCATGTTCCTGCGGGCTCCGTCTGAAGCTGGATTGGCGGACAGTGGGAGGGCGACATTCTTCGCCTCTCACTCCATCCAGGAAAGAGACCAACAGGAGCTGCACGGGTGAAATTGTTTCTGGAGGTGGAGGTTCTCCCTCCCGTAGGAACTAATCAAGGGGCGATTACTGGGTGTGTCTTCACACACCCACCATTAACTGTTTGTTTCTGCCAGCAGTACCTGGTCTGACAGCTGGAGATGGTGGCCACCTGGGACTCGGGACTTGGCGGCTCCGGTGTTCTTCAGATCCGCTGGCGGTGGAAGCCGTGTGGGATCCGGCTCTTCTCTGGACAGACGTCTTCTATCCTCGAGCCTGCCCACACGTCACCTTGTATATGATTGACTGTACTCCTCTATTGTCATTGTCTGTATTCCGTTGTGCAATTCACAAAATTACTTTTTGGCTCATCCATTGTCCGTTCATTAACGCCCCCCTGTTGTGGGTCCGTGTTACTACACCTTCCCAACACAGGATCCATGGCTTCATCCACCATCTCCATTGCTGTCCCCACGGATAGTTCCCCATGGATCATGCAAACATGCTGTGACAGGCTGTGTGGCATGTATGATGTGATGGCACCGTGCCAGCCTGTGTGGCGTGGGGCAATCGCTCCGTACCAGGCTCTGCTATACTCCGGAGGCCACGCACATGCAGCCACAAACATTTTGGGAGGTGGACAAAGGTCACACAACACTAACTTGGTAGAATAGTAAATATTTTATTCTCTAATTCTGAAGTATTTGCGGGCCGGTCTGAGTCAGCCAAAGGGCTGGATGCGGCCCGTGTGCCATAAAATGTCCAGGTGTGCTTTATAACAATGACATTATTGAAAATTTAAAAAACGTAAAATTCTCCAACATTTCCCAGTAAATTTTGTGTCACTACGCCATATAACAATGTCATTATTGAGAAAAAAAATAAAATAAAATAAATAAAAATTCATCTAAAATTTTCACAGTGACATTTTTCCAAACTGAGTGCTGTAGTATAACCAAAAGGAGACCACTGATGTGTGAATTTGGTGACACTACACCTTATACCAGTGAATTTATTGTATATTTTTCTGGCGGGTCTTTTCATTTTTGCAATTTGTAGATGCTTTTGTTTCTCAGCTGCTTGCTCGTTGAGATCAATACTATTTTTCCAGCTCAGAGGACGGCTCATATGGAAAAAATGAAGTTGTAGCTCGTCGGCTACCTTCCTGACGTTAGAAACTAGTGTTTTTCTACAACGTTTTTCTTAAGATTTATTGAGCCGTGAACATTGAATCTGTGAATATCTTTGTAACTTTACTGGAGTATCCAACTGAGGTTTCTGTCCTCCCTGAGTTTGACACATACGTTACTGTTTGACAGGTGTGCCGTCCCAGTCAAACTCCCCACCTGCCACTGTCCCTGAAGTGGGTCATGCGGGTACGTGACACCAGAAGTAAGAGCACGCTTGGGTCTCACCTCAGTGGCTGTAGTGACCCCCCCCCCCCCAAAAAACAGACAACATTGTGGAGATAGGGTTTGCGATCAAGATTTCCTGAAGTAATTGATCTGTAAACTGAAATCCGTGAACTACTTAAACTGGAAAAAAATATATATCATGATCAGAATTACCTATATGAGCAAGATCCTCACATTTTGCCACTTACGTTTTGTGAGACCTGCGTTCATGGTTCAGGAGATATTTTTTCACATTTTACAATTCACGGTTTGTGGATAATTCACAATTTGAAGCTGATTCATGGAGAGTAAACATAATAAGCTCAACATAATAATCAGCTTGTGAATGAGGTACATTCAAACATTTTCAAGCTGTGTAACAATTCATTTAATTTTGCTGAGTTTCATCATTATATCAAATTATTTTCACGATTACACATTTCTTAATACAGTTCAGGTTATATCATCAGTTGATTTTACTATGCATTGCTAACTAGGAGTGCATTTGTTTTTTCTCTTTCCTTTTTGTGACAACCAATCACTGCTCTTAGAAAACTCCTCTTATCTAGCAGCGGGGTCAACTCCGCCTCCTAAACAAAGATAAAAGTTTCTATCCACACTTTACTCAGAGTTGCTCTCAGACACTTCCTGGATCACTCTTAGGCTAATATTCCTTGCTAGGATTCTTAAGGCTAAGTTGGGAGCTCTCTGAGAGGACTCCGAGATGCTTTGTGAATATGGGCCCTGGGGTTTTAGTCCTACCTTTCCCTACGAAACCATATAAATCATAACCATACGCAAACAAATTCACATGAAGACATCAAATCTCTACTTTACACTTCTAATATCACTTATACACACATCCCTTAAAGTCTCTTGGTGCTTTGGAACATATGTGGGTCTATGAACTTACTGGTTTCTCTCTCTTATGAATTTTCATATGTCTCTTCAGGCTGCCTTTTTCTACAAATCTTTTACCACACTCAACACAGCCAAAGGGTCTTTCTCCAGTATGACTGCTCATGTGTGTATTCAGACCACTCTTTCGCTGAAATCTTTCACCACAATCAGAACACTGAAATGGTTTCTCTCCTGTATGAATTTTCATGTGTTTGTTCAGACTACTGTGGTCTGTAAATCTTCTACCACAATTAGAACAACCAAATGGTTTCTCACCTGTATGAATTCTCATATGCCTTTTCCGATCACCCTTTTCTGCAAATCTTTTACCACATGCAACACAGGCAAAAGGTTTCTCTCCTGTGTGAGTTCTCATATGCAAATCAAGATTGCTCTTTTGTCTAAATTTTTTACCGCAATCAGAACATGCAAATGGTTTCTCTCCTGTATGAACCCTCATGTGGGTTTTCAGACTACTCTTTCTTCGAAATCTTTTACAACAATATGAACAGCCAAACGGTTTCTCTCCTGTATGAGAGCACATGTGGATGTTTAAGCTACGGTTCGCTGTAAACATTTTGCCACATACAAAACAGCCAAAGGGTTTCTCTCCTGTGTGACTGCTCATGTGTGTGTCTAGACTACACTTTTGTCTGAATCTTTTACCACAGTCAGAACAGCTAAATGGTTTCTCTCCTGTGTGAATTCTCATGTGTACATTCATATGATTCTTAAATCTGAAGCTATTACCACATTGAGGACAGCAAAATGGTTTTTCTCCTGTATGAATTTTCATGTGTGTGTTTAGGTCACCTTTTATTCTAAATCTTTTACCACATTCAGTACAGCTAAAAAGCTTCTGCTCTGTATGAACACTAATGTGTGTATTCAGATGGCTCTCATTTCTGAAACTTTTACCACACACAGAACAGCCATATGGTTTCTCTCCTGTATGAATTCTCATGTGTGCATCCAGATGGCTCTTCCTTCGAAATGTTTTTCCACACTCCGAACAGTCAAATGGTTTCTCATCTGTACAGATTCTTGAACGTGTCAGCCCGGGGACCTTTTGTCTCACCTTTTGTGCACACTCGAGGCACTTTATTGGTTTCTCACTTGCTTGTGTTCTCTTAAGTCTGAAATGGTTTGTTTGACCAAATGTTTTTCCACATTCGGAGCAGTTAAATTGTTCTTCAATGTCAGACGTGTTATAACTGGCAAGGACATCACTATTTTTCAGACAGGTTAAACCCGAATAAGGTCCCCTGGTCTGCTTCCATTCAGAACTGTCATCAGTCTCAGTTCCAGAACAGTCTGAACTCCCGCCATCAATATTTTGTTGCAAATGACTACATAGATTCAAGTTTCCAGCTTTTTGTGATCCTCCACACGCTTCATCATCAGTTTCTATTTTCAGTGTGTTGTGTTCCATTGTGCTGCTGGCTACAGGTTTTGTTGCTTCTATTTTCAGTGTGTTGTGTTCTGTTGTGCTGCTGACTACAGGCTTTGTCTCTATGATCTCATCAGTTTGACTTTGATAAACCTGTGATGACAGGGGTTCTTCCTCAGTTTCCATCTTGACATGGACAACACTGAAAGTGAGCCTGGTGCAATCAGTCTCCTCCAGCTGAGGAAGTTGTTCTT
Source organism: Thalassophryne amazonica (assembly GCF_902500255.1). Classification (NCBI taxonomy): domain Eukaryota; kingdom Metazoa; phylum Chordata; class Actinopteri; order Batrachoidiformes; family Batrachoididae; genus Thalassophryne; species Thalassophryne amazonica. The sequence continues at coordinate 32,004 of NW_022986382.1, read as the reverse complement.
CCTGACTTGTCCACTGATCCTCTTGTTCTCTGACATTTGTGGGGTTTGAGTCCTCATGGTCCTGACTCCGATTCCACTCCTGATGCTCAGAGAGAATGTCTTCTTCACTCATCATCAGCTGCTGTATGCCTACAAAGAATCAATTAAATTATTTTTTTTAAAGCACAACATTTATTTAAGCATATATTTTTTTTTATTTCAGAAGGAATCCCATGCAGACAAAAGGAGAAATTGAAAACTCCACCTACAAAGTCCCAGGTAGGAAGCAATCCTTGGACCTTCTTGCTGTGAAGCAACGATGCTAACCACTAATCCACAGTGCTGTCCACAACATTTACTAAAATAAAGCAAGTAAGTAGCAATTACAGTCTGAGCATAGTACAGTAGTGTTCAGAATAATAGCAGTGCTATGTGACTAAAAAGATTAATCCAGATTTTGAGTATATTTCTTATTGTTACATGGGAAACAAGGTACCAGTAGATTCAGTAGATTCTCACAAATCCAACAAGGCCAAGCATTCATGATATGCACACTCTTAAGGCTATGAAATTGGGCTATTAGTAAAAAAAAAAAGTAGAAAAGGGGGTGTTCACAATAATAGTAGTGTAGCATTCAGTCAGTGAGTTTGTCAATTTTGTGGAACAAACAGGTGTGAATCAGGTGTCCCCTATTTAAGGATGAAGCCAGCACCTGTTGAACATGCTTTTCTCTTTGAAAGCCTGAGGAAAATGGGACGTTCAAGACATTGTTCAGAAGAACAGCGTAGTTTGATTAAAACGTTGATTGGAGAGGGGAAAACTTATACGCAGGTGCAAAAAATTATAGGCTGTTCATCTACAATGATCTCCAATGCTTTAAAATGTCAAAAAACCAGAGACGTGTGGAAGAAAACGGAAAACAACCATCAAAATGGACAGAAGAATAACCAGAATGGCAAAGGCTCACCCATTGATCAGCTCCAGGATGATCAAAGACAGTCTGGAGTTACCTGTAAGCGCTGTGACAGTTAGAAGATGCCTGTGTGAAGCTAATTTATTTGCAAGAATCCCCCGCAAAGTCCCTCTGTTAAATAAAAGACGTACAGAAGAGGTTACAATTTGCCAAAGAACACATCAACTGGCCTAAAGAGAAATGGAGGAATATTTTGTGGACTGATGAGAGTAAAATTGTTCTTTTTGGGTCCAAGGGCCACAGACAGTTTGTGAGACGACCCCCAAACTCTGAATTCAAGCCACAGTTCACAGTGAAGACAGTGAAGCATGGTGGTGCAAGCATCATGATATGGGCATGTTTCTCCTGCTATGGTGTTGGGCCTATATATCACATACCAGGTATCATGGATCAGTTTGGATATATCAAAATACTTGAAGAGGTCATGTTGCCTTATGCTGAAGAGGACATGGCCTTGAAATGGGTGTTTAAACAAGACAATGACCCCCAAGCACACTAGTAAACAAGCAAAACCTTGGTTCCAAACCAACAAAATGAATGCCTCGCAGATGTGAAGAAATCATGAAAAACTGTGGTTATACAACCCCTGGCAAAAATTATGGAATCACCGGCCTCGGAGGATGTTCATTCAGTTGTTTAATTTTGCAGAAAAAAAGCAGATCACAGACATGACACAAAACTACAGTCATTTCAAATGGCAACTTTCTGGCTTTAAGAAACACTATAAGAAATCAGGAAAAAATTGTGGCAGTCAGTAACGGTTACTTTTTTAGACCAAGCAGAGGGAAAAAAATATGGACTCACTCAATTCTGAGGAAAAAATTATGGAATCATGAAAAACAAAATAACGCTCCAACACATCACTAGTATTTTGTTGCACCACCTCTGGCTTTTATAACAGCTTGCAGTCTGAGGCATGGACTTAATGAGTGACAAACAGTATTCTTCATCAATCTGGCTCCAACTTTCTCTGATTGCTGTTGCCAGATCAGCTTTGCAGGTTGGAGCCTTGTCATGGACCATTTTCTTCAACTTCCACCAAAGATTTTCAATTGAATTAAGAGCCGGACTATTTGCAGGCCATGACATTGACCCTATGTGTCTTTTTGCAAGGAATGTTTTCACAGTTTTCGCTCTATGGCAAGATGCATTATCATCTTGAAAAATTATTTCATCATCCCCAAACATCCTTTCAATTGATGGGATAAGAAAAGTGTCCAAAATATCAACGTAAACTTGTGCATTTATTGATGATGTAATGACAGCCATCTCCCCAGTGCCTTTACCTGACATGCAGCCCCATATCATCAATGATTGTAGAAATTTACATGTTCTCTTCAGGCAGTCATCTTTATAAATCTCATTGGAATGGCACCAAATAAAAGTTCCAGCATCATCACCTTGCCCAATGCAGATTAGAGATTCATCACTGAATATGACTTTCATCCAGTCATCCACAGTCCACGATTGCTTTTCCTTAGCCCATTGTAACCTTGTTTTTTTCTGTTTAGGTGTTAATGATGGCTTTTGTTTAGCTTTTCTGTATGTAAATCCCATTTCCTTTAGACGGTTTCTTACAGTTCGGTCACAGACGTTGACTCCAGTTTCCTCCCATTCGTTCCTCATTTGTTTTGTTGTGCATGTTTGATTTTTGAGACATATTGCTTTACGTTTTCTGTCTTAACGCTTTGATGTCTTCCTTGGTCTACCAGTATGTTTGCCTTTAACAACCTTCCCATATTTGTATTTGGTCCAGAGTTTAGACACAGCTGACTGTGAACAACCAACATCTTTTGCAACATTGCGTGATGATTTACCCTCTTAAGTGTTTGATAATCCTCTCTGTTTCAATTGACATCTCTCGTGTTGGAGCCATGATTCATGTCAGTCCACTTGGTGCAACAGCTCTCCAAGGTGTGATCACTCCTTTTTAGATGCAGACTAACGAGCAGATGTGATTTGATGCAGGTGTTAGTTTTGGGGATGAAAAATTTACAGGGTGATTACATAATTTATCCCTCAGAATTGAGTGAGTCCATATTTTTTTTCCCTCTGCTTGGTCTAAAAAAGTAACCGTTACTGACTGCCACAATTTTTTTTTCCTGATTTCTTATAGTGTTTCTTAAAGCCAGAAAATTGCCATTTGAAATGACTTTAGTTTTGTGTCATGTCTGTGATCTGCTTTTTTTCTACAAAACTAAACAACTGAATGAACATCCTCCGAGGCCGGTGATTCCATAATTATTGCCAGGGGTTGTACAACTAAAAACTAATTTAGTGATTCACAGGATTGCTAAAAAAGCAGTTTGAACATAATAGTTTTGAGTTTGTAGCATCAACAGCAGATGCTACTATTATTGTGAACACCCCCTTTTCTACTTTTTTTTTTTTTTACTAATAGCCCAATTTCATAGCCTTAAGAGTGTGCATATCATGAATGCTTGGTCTTGTTGGATTTGTGAGAATCTATTGAATCTACTGGTACCTTGTTTCCCATGTAACAATAAGAAATATACTCAAAACCTGGATTAATCTTTTTAGTCACATAGCACTACTGTTATTCTGAACACTACTATACATTATTTTACTGATAGAATTGATGCTTTGAAAAAGAAGCAGGACTGTGTGATCAATTTGACAACCCCTGCCTCATTTCTCCATGCAATGTGGAGATGCATAAGAAAGGGCATCTGGCATAAAATTTGTGCCAATTCAACATGCAGATAGCCCTTGTATTTGCTGTAGCGACCCGAGTGGAAAACAAGGGATCAGACAAAGTGACATACTTGAACTGGTAATGTCCTTTCACAAATAATAGCACAAGTGAGATATTGTACCGCTATAGGTTTAAAAAAAAAACAAAAAAAAAAACACTTGCAATATATTGGAAGAGAAAGGTTTCAGGAATGGGACACACCATGACAGTATGGATGCACACTTTTTCTTATCTCTGACACACAGAGTTATTCTCATAGAACTGTCAAGGCCCTTGGTTCTAACATTTTGTGTACTCAGGTTATTCGGGTTCAGTGCTTCGTCTTGTTCTTCTGCCACAATTTTAGTCCTGCTGTAGTTATTTTCCCTGACAGCTAAATGTTTGTACAATGTTCTGGTTTCTCTCTATGAGTCCAAGACATCAAGACCAAGGTGATGTCAGAAATCAAATAAACATCATGACAAGTAATTACACTGTCAATTTTAATCACATGAGCACTGGTGGGATACAAGATGTCACATACTGTATACAGAAGGTACATTATCTGATTATCAGCTTCCTGTTTTTTTCCCCCCATTTCAATTTATTACATTTACATTACATTTTATATAGCACCAAATCACAACAATGTTGCATCAAGATGCTTCACACGAGTAAGGTCTAACTTTACCAACACCTAGAGCAAGCACACAGGCAGCAGCGGTAAGGAAAAACTCCCTCTGATGATATTGAGGAAGAAACCTCAAACAGACAAAACTCACAGGGGTGACCCACTGCTTAGGCCATTCTAACAGTTACAAGGTTTTTACAAAGCTGAAGAAACCGAAAGCAGGAAATCAAGACATCTGCTGCATCACTTGCAAGTTGAGGCTGAGACCTGTTCCGTTACCGATTACAGTTCAGGAGGAAGCACCTTCTTACAATACTGAGGCCCAAAGCATGGATCCAGTCCTTATTATTTTATTTGTATAGTGTCAAATCATAAAGCTCCCCTGAGCAAGCACACAGTGACAGCAGTAAGGAAAAACTCCCTCTGATGATAATAAGGAAGAAACCTCAAACAGACCAGACTCAGAGGGGTGACCCACTGTTTAGGCCATTCTAACAGTTACAAGGTTTTTATGAATTTTACAAGAATCTCTTAAACAGAAGAAATGGAAAACAGAAAAAAACAGAAGATCAACCAAAACAATCCTGAACGGAAATGAAAAAGCAGTCCATTTTGGGTTTTTAATCTCAGTGTGCTCAATTCCACAACATGTGGGGCTTCCAGTCATTGGAGCAACAGGCAGGGCCTCCTGAGGTCAGTCCAGCACCCTGGGGTGCCAGACCAGCATCTTTTGAAGGTCTCGGCAGTGCCATCAGTGGGCCTGTTTCTGTGGCAGACCCTATTCCAAATGCAGAGTGCAGTGTGCTGCATCAGCTTCAGTCATGGGATCTTGCGGTCAGTCCGGCACTCTGATCTGTAGCCATCAATCCTGCAATCCCATATGATGTTACCCACACCTCGGACAGAGACAAAAGAGCAGAGAAAATACTAAGGTGATCGCCAGCCGCTAGCCCTAAGCTTCACTAACAGACCCAGAATTAAGATAAAGTTGACTCCGAGACCCATTTTGTTGCCAAAAAAAAAAAAAAAAAAATTAACTTAAAAGGATAGGAAACATAGTATCATACTATGCCAGTATGCTAGCCATACGAAAGGGAGAATAAACACGTCTTAATCTGGACTTGAAAGTCTCTACAAAAATCTGACTGTTTAATTTCCACTGTGGTAATATTTTACACTAGAAACACCGCAAAGCAAGACAGTAACATGCAATATTTTCAAACCTGCTGCACTGAGAGGCAGAAGCTCCAGCGCGACCTACTATATAACAAACTTAAACATTTGAAAAAGTGCCACATTAAAGAGCATGAGGATTTTTTTTTTTGCCAGGTGGCAGAAAGACTAAAGAAGCTGGCAGGAATCACTTCTGGAGTCATTCCAAAAACAAGGTAAACTTCCACCAGACAATGTGAAAGCTAAAAGGGATGACCGAGAAGTTACTCCACTTCATCGTACTCTATGACTAACCTTTTCAGTTGCAGAAAATGGAGTAGACAGGGGTGGTGCCAAGTGGTTAGTGCACTTGGTTTCAGTGTGGAATGTTCCCAATTCAAATCCGACCTCTGCCACATTTTTCCATGTAATGTGGAGTTGAATCAGGAAGGGCACCCGGCATAAAACTTGTACCAATTCAACATGCAGCTCCATCTCCAGGGCTGTGAAATGAAAATTGTGAAATCTGAGGAAAATTTGCAGGGGGTCTAGTAGGCATAGGCCCCCAGGAGCCGAAGTCTCGGACCCCGTGTGATCCCAGAAACCAAATTAATTTTTTATCTAATGATACATTTTCAGCCTCTCCTGGAACAACAACAACAAAAATCTCAAAATTAGTGCATATTTAAATGACCCTGTATTCAACCTTTCATTTGAACTGTCAATGATCATGATGAAATAACAGAATATGACATGGAAGTAGGACTTGGAATGATTTTCCTTTTAATTGCAAACCAAACTATGCATTAATTCAGAACAATTAAACTACATGAAATTCATGAAAACTGAAAATTCTGTTAAAGCATTTCAAAAACCACAGCTAAAGCTTGGAGAATATTTTGAAAATCATGGTTAAATATCATTAACATTCCTTAGTGTAAATTCCTGTAAATCCACTCAAAGTCACAATGACTTTTTTCCCATGAAAAAAAGTCTACAATAATAAAAACTAATTTATATTCTTGTGTAAATTCATGTAAATCTATTCAAAGCCATAGTCTTTTTTTCCAATGAAAGAAAGTTGAGTGATGAAAAAAGTCACATAATCTTGTCTAAAATCACGTTTGAACAGCACAATGTTTATTTTGCAGAAAGAAAAAACATACTTTGTAGTGCAGCAATGAGTCATGATTAATGTGTTCATAATGTAGCATTTTTCCAACATTGAAGGGTTGCACTTTTTTATTTTATGCCATAAAATCAATTGTTTGAGGTTTTTTTTTTATAATCACTGCTTAGGTCTTTCTGAGCACCTCACATTTTCCTCTGTGTGCATCAACATTTGAATGTAAAAAATAAATAATATTCCTGTATGCAATTAATTTAGATTAATTAATCAGGTAAGAGAGCATTCACACACTCAAATCTTTGACAAAATCTAATTTAACAGTCAACATATAGGGTGTCTCAAAAAAATGCACCCAAAAGTATTTTGACAGCACAGAAAAACCAATCAATTATTATCAGACATTTTCTGTATGACCATGTGGCCAAAGCATATAATTTTTCTCCCCAATACACAGTTTTTAGTTCAGTCTTTCCTTTTTGATGTTTTAACCCTTCTTTAACCATCTTCTACACCACATGATCAATGTAACCTCTCGTCTGAAGTTTCCTAAGAACCAAATCATCCATCTCCAGTTTTCCAGAAAACCGCAGGAGTTAGTTTGCTCTGAGACTGAATTTTGTATGTTAAGCGATGCAGGTCAGCCCTCAGGATGCGTTGCACAGAACTCAATGATTTTTGCTCTCCAAATTAGGGTCAAATTCAGCATTTTTCCTGGACTTTAATGTCTTGCAGAACAAACTTTAGAGTTCCTGAAATGAGGAAAAACATTATTTCCCTTTAAAACCATTTCCTGGCATTCATATTTTAGAGTAATTTTGGGTACATTTTTTTGAGACACCCTATATAAGAATATTTAATTTCAAGTTTGAGAAACTCTCTGTCTATGCAGTACAAATACCATGGATCTCTCAGTCGGTTCAGTACACAACCACAATCATTTGAAAGACTGCTGACTTGACATCTGTCTAGTAGACCCTCATTGACACCCTCCACAAGGACGGTAAACCACAGACAATTGAGGTTACACAGAGTTGAAAGCCCTCAAAAATGATATGGGACCCGACTTGGTGTCCTAGGCTTTTTTAATTTATTTATTTCTTTATTATTTTTGGTGTGCACCCTTAAGGCAAATACGAGGTCTATTAGAAAAGTATCCGACCTTATTATTTTTTTAAAAACCATATGGATTTGAATCATGTGTGATTGCGTCAGACAAGCTTGAACCCTCGTGCGCATGCGTGAGTTTTTTCATGCCTGTCGGCTGCGTCATTCGCCTGTGAGCAGGCTTTGAGTGAGGTGTGGTCCACCCCTCTCGGCGGATTTTTTATTGCGAATAAATGTCTGAACGATTTGGAGCTTTGCTGCATAAATTTTTTTCCAGAAACTGTGAGAGACCTCCAGGTGGACACCGTTCGAAAAATTAATATGGCTTTCAGGGACGATTTTATGGGGATTAAACAGATTACGGAGTGTTACTGCCGCTTTAAGGACTGCCCACAACTCCTGAGAGCGCGGCGCGCTCCCAGCCCCCATCGACAGGCTGACACCCCACTGGAACAACCAGATCATTTCCAACGTGAAAGCTTTGTTGATCCGGGACCTCATCTGACTTTCACAAAAAGGCAGAAGATGTGGACATCAGCACTTTTTCGGCACATTCCACCATTACAGGAGTTTTTTTCATGGAAAGAAAAGCGGAGGGACGTGCCACGGAGCCGTTCATTACGCGGGACAAAACCACCTCAGTGTTGGTCTCACAGGATGGCTTTCAGGGGGATTTCAGACGGATTCCGGTTGCTTTCCAGTCGTGTGAATATCCGATTGTGATTGTGCATGAGCTGGACATGCCAGACAATGTCCCGTGAGGCTTCATCACAGCGTTGCTTTGCGACGCGCGGTGGAGCCGCTTCTCTTTCCATGACAAAAACTCCTGTAACAGTGAAATGTGCCATTCATTTTTAAACTGGACGCTGTCTTGATCCAGTATGTCATCTGACTAGCACAGAAATTGTGAAAAGACGTGGACATCAGCACTTTTTCCGCACATTAAGACAGACGTACGGAGGAGTTCTGCGCGAAAACCGCCATACATCAGAATTGTGTACAGATCCTTGCAACATGGGGCCGTGCATTATCCTGCTGCAACATGAGGTGATGTTCTTGGATGTATGGCACAACATTGGGCCTCAGGATCTCGTCACGGTATCTCTGTGCATTCAAAATGCCATCAATAAAATGCACCTGTGTTCTTCATCCATAACAGACACCTGCCCATACCATAACCCCACCGCCACCATGGGCCACTCGATCCACAACACTGACATCAGAAAACCGCTCACCCACACGACGCCACACACGCTGTCTGTCATCTGCCCTGGACAGTGTGAACTGGGATTCATCTGTGAAGAGAACACCTCTCCAACGTGCCAAACGCCAGCAAATGTGAGCATTTACCCACTCAAGTCGGTTACGACAACGAACTGGAGTCAGGTCGAGACCCCGATGAGGACGACGAGCATGCAGATGAGCTTCCCTGAGATGGTTTCTGACAGTTTGTGCAGAAATTCTTTGGTTATGCAAACCAATTGTTTCAGCAGCTGTCCGAGAGGCTGGTCTCAGACGATCTTGGAGGTGAACATGCTGAATGTGGAGGTCCTGGGCTGGTGTGGTTACACGTGGTCTGCGGTTGTGAGGCTGGTTGGATGTACTGCCAAATTCTCTGAAACGCCTTTGGAGACGGCTTATGGTAGAGAAATGAACATTCAATACAAGAGCAACAACTCTGGTTGACATTCCTGCTGTCAGCATGCCAACTGCACGCTCCCTCAAATCTTGCGACATCTGTGGCATTGTGCTGTGTGATAAAACTGCACCTTTCAGAGTGGCCTTTTATTGTGGGCAGTCTAAGGCACACCTGTGCACTAATCATGGTGTCTAATAAGCATCTTGATATGGCACACCTGTGAGGTGGGATGGATTATCTCAGCAAAGGAGAAGTGCTCACTATCACAGATTTAGACTGGTTTGTGAACAATACTTGAGGGAAATGGTGATATTGTGTATGTGGAAAAAGTTTTAGATCTCTGAGTTCATCTCATACAAAATGGGAGCAAAACCAAAAGTGTTGCGTTTATATTTTTGTTGAGTGTAGTTACTTATGGAAATAGATTCATTGGCGGGGAAGGGGAGAGCAGTGGCGGTTCTTCAATTAATTACTCCCCGGGCGAGACCCCTTTCGAACCCAACCCCCCCAAAAACCCACAACATTTTGCACAAACAGCCATTTTTTTATTGTTTTAATATTATTACATTACATTATGCTTTATCTTTCAGGTAGCAACAATTAGATCTTTATTAATGTGCATATTTGTCTCAACATTTAGCAAAATATATAACTTGATATTTGTAAATATTCGGCTAAATGTGTAAATACTTTGCATTAAGTAATCTGAAAAAGGTTTAGATTTGACAGAAATGTGACACTGTAGTGTTTTCCTTTTATCCCTAGTTTTTGGACTTCATCTGTGGGTCAAAAGAAAATTTAAACTGAAATGTTACCAGCATTCCCATGTCAATGAAATCAAATGTGATTCTTTTTCTCTATTAAATAAACCAGTTAATTATGAAGATAAGCCTAATTTTAAATGTCATTATTTTTATTATTAGTATTATCATTATTATTTTGTCTGTGTTTTTGGCCTCCTCTGTCAAATTGACAATGGATTTTAGCATCCTTAAAGTATATAAAACATAAAGAGTAGGTGTCATGGAGGATATTTTTTGGAGGGGTGCATTTTACTGCAAGCCAGTCTGCCACGAAATGCACCCCCTCCTATCTCCCCCCTGGAAGGTGTCACATTGATGAAAGTTGCTGTGTCTATCAGTATCTGTGCTATGAATATACTCTTAAAAGCATTTCATGCTAAGACGAACAGAAGGATATTTTTTAGGGGGTGCATTTTACAGCAAGCCAGTTTGCCACGAAATGCACCCCGTCCTATCTTCCCCCTGGAAGGTGTCAAGTTGATTAAATTTGCTGTATCTATCAGTATCTGTGCTATGAATGTACTCTTAAAAGCATTTCATGCTAAGACTAACAGAAGGATATTTTTTATGGGGGTGCATTTTACGGCAAGCCAGTTGTAAAATTTACAAATATATTAAGTCCCTTTGGCTGCTCACATGATTTCACTCAGGGTCATCACAGAAGATGCAAGGAGGGTCTGCACGTTGATTCGGCACAAGCTGTACACAAGATGCCCTTCCTGCTATAACGTCACATTACACAGTGAAATGTGGCAGGGGTGGGGTTCGAACCAGGAACCTATGTTACTGAAACCAAGTGCACTAAACACTTGGCCAATTGGCAAATTTTACAAAAAAAAAAAAAAAAAAAAAAAAAAGTGTAATATCAGCATGGCCATGCCAATTCAACATGAAAAAGACCGTCAAAATTACAGATTAATATTTTTTAATTACAGGTTTAAACTGTAAAATTTACATAAATATGTGCAAACCATTTTTTCCATTGTAATTTTGACAATCCCCCTGGAAACCACAGCTGACAAATTTTTCTGTAAAAACAAATGGATTTTTTTTTTTTTTTTACAGTGTAAAAGTTGAATTTTATTTCTTGTAAACCAAAACAACCCATTACCCACATCATGTTTGTCTGCTTATCTTTTATTTAAAACAGAAAAAGTCATATACAAATTCTGACGGGGAGAAGTACTTTGGCACGACACCGGAACTGGGCAACCGTCTGTGCGTACGAATAGCCACTTCGGAAAAGAAAAAGGTGTTCGCCTAAAGAAAGGTTTAGCGAACAAACCTGCTCTGTATAAGCAAACTTCGGGCTTGAAAACAGCATCCAGCACTTTAAGTCGTTTGTTTTTAGCGACACATTTCTTTTTCTTTGTACTTCGCTATCGTTCTTTCGAACAATCCAAATATTTCTTCATCCGCTGCAGTTAGCCGTTGTTTTAATAACGCTGCAAGCAGTTGGACTTCACACATTTTTATACAAAGCCTTATTTTTTTTTGCGTTGTATTAAAAATTAATAAAATTGATGTACTTACAGCCACCGCGTTAGCTTGCGTAGCTTCAAGGCTAACAAGAAAACGCTCGTCTTCTTCTTCTTATGGATTTCCGGCAGGCTGCGCGCCAGTCAGCGCATTGCTGCCTTTCACTGGCAGAACATGACTACTACACTCTACTCACAGACTATGCTGCAATCCATCAGGGCTTTGTAGACCTCTTGCTGACGTGCAGACGGATCAAGCAGCACTTTAATAGAAACAGACGCAAACCCAAGATCAAAAAGATGTGAAAAAAAGAACTCTCCTCTGCTCAAAAAATCTTTTACACTCCATCAGAACATGAGGGATAGTCTCTTTGTGCAGGTTTCACACAATCCATTGTGGTGTTTACCAATTAGACATAGGTCAGCCGCCAGTCCACAGTGTCCCAACCTCAGTCTTTGTTAACAGTACTTGCTCCCTTCTGTTATTCCCCCGGGTTGGGCAGTCACCAAAAACAGACTTCTGCACACTATAAAAATGCCTACCCTTATTTCCATTGTCCCAATCCTTCTGCCATTGAGCCCACACTACTTTTTTAATCATGGCTTTATGTTCAGAGCTGCTATGAGCCACCTCAAGATCTACAGTTTCATGTCTTAAAGCGTTCTTTGCAACCTGATCCACAATTTCATTACCCCTAACCCCCACATGTTCCGGGACCCACATGAAGCACACATCTGACCCTCCCTTCTCCACTCTGAGCAAAGCAGTCAGCACCTCAACCACCAGATCAGGCCTACACCGGGAAGAGGCCGACTCCAAGGACTGCAACACAGCAGCTGAATCAGAGCAGATGACAACCCTCTCCGGTCTCACTTCTTCCACCCATTCAAGAGCCCACACCATAGCCAAAATTTCAGCTGTAAATACTCCTACTCCATCAGAAGTCTCTGCCCAGACTCAGAGACAGAGCAGGAATAAAAATCCCAAATCCCCCTCTCCGGCTCGTGGGGTCAACAGACCATCAGTAAACAATTGCAGATACCCATCCCAATTGTTCGTGCATAGCCTCCCTCACCACAGTTACAGGACATATCCCCCCCCCCCCCCCCCCTTTAAGGCGATCTTTCACAGTCCAATCCACTTCCACTTGAGGGAGTAGCAAAGTAGGAACCGCTGGCCAGACAACTACCGGAGCTGTATCCCTCTGACTGAGCTCTGGCAACTCACCCTTCACTTCTAAGATAAAGGTTTTCCCCCTCCCTCTTCCTGACTCCCATGAATCCTGAAGGAGTCTCCTCCCAGGGTGGTCACCCCTCTGACCCAGGGCTTTGCCTACAAACGGAGTGGCTAGCTTTAGCCGTCTCTTTTGAAGGGGCATCTCTCCCACTTCAACTAGGAGGGCTGGCACAGAGGTTGTTCTGAATGCACCACAGCACACTCGAAGTGCTTTTGCTTGGATCACATCTAATTTTGCCAATGTTGTTTTAGTTGCATTTCCATACACAAGACAACCATAATCCAAAAATGAGCAAATCGTAGCTCTATAAATCATCAGTAGTGTAGCTTTATCAGCTCCCCAGTCGCTGCCAGAAAGGCACCGCAATACATTTATTACTCTACTGCATTATCCACCACCTTCTCAATGTGAGTTTTGAAAGTCCCCCTCTCATCAAAATGGACCCCTAAATACTTAAAAGATTTAACCCTTTCCAAATTTAAACCATATAATTGCAAACTTGCATTGCCCAAATTTCTATTCCTCCCAAACACTACAAACTGACTTAAAACCCCACCTACTTGCCCACTCCACAACATTATTCAAGGCATTTTGTAACTTTGCAAATACAAAACCCACATTTCTCCCCCTCTTCCACACAACCCCGTCATCAACAAAAAGTGACAACCCATAACCTGGATCCAAATTGCTAAAAATATCATTTATCATTACATTAAACAGTAACTGGACTAACTACACTGCCCTGAGGAGTTCCATTATCAATATCCAGTACTTCAGAAAAAGTTCTACCAACCCTAACCTGAATTCTCCGACCCTGTAAAAATGCCCTAATCCAATTTAGCATGCGACCACGAATACCTGCATCATACAGCTTAACTAATAGCCCCTCCTTCCACAACATATCATAGGCCTTTTCAATATTGAGGAACACAGCAACAAGAACTTCTTTACTCGCACTAGCTTTCTTTATATCAGAATCCAAGGTCAACACTGACTCCATGGTGCTCCTCCCTATTCTAAAACCATTCTGGTAGGGAACAAACCATTCATTTTTTTCAAGCTTATAAACCAGCCGGTCAGTCACCATTCTTTCCATAATTTTACATAAAACTGAGGTAAGTGCAATAGGCCTGTAAGAACCCGGGTTCTTCCCTTCCTTCCCTGGTTTCAAAATTGGTATAACTACAGCCTGCTTCCATGCCCCTGGCACCCATCCTTCTGCCCACACATTATTAATCAGAGCCAGGACTTCCTCCAAAACATCATTGTTAAGATTTTTGAAAAAACTGTAGATTAACCCATCCTTCCCTGGTGCTGTAGAACCCCCCCTACTAATTGCTTTCAATAGCTCCTTCATAGTGAAGAATAAATTGACAGAGTCCGAATTATCTAAATTGGTTTCCAGTTTATGGTACTGACCCCCAGCATCATATCCCTTCTACAGATTCCATCCTCCCCCAAATTTGATCCACTGTGAATTAGCTGACTAACATGTCAGCCTTCTGATTGTCATTCACCGCCACAACTCCATTCCTTTCCAACACTGGTACAGAACGTACACATTTAACCCCAGACATGCGTCTCACTGCAGACCATATTTCATTAATAGAGGTGTCTGTGCCCATCCGACTACAAAACTTCCTCCAAGACTCTCTCCTAGCATTCTTAATAATCCTTCTAACAACAGCCCTAAGTCTTTTATACTCTATTGCATTTTGCTCCAACGGATGTCTCCGTAATTTTTTATAAGCTTTATTCCTATTTCTAACTGCTACACTGCATGCTTTATTCCAGCATGGTACACTAACCTTGTTTTTAGGACCTATCTTTTCTGGTATAAACAGATTAACATTATGGGCAATCATTCCACACAAACTATCATTCCACTCATCAATCGAATCCTCATTTATCTCATCCAAATCTTTACTACAGGTCTCTGCAAACTCTCCCCACCTCGCCCTACTAAGGTCCAAACGCTTCGGGTATGTGACCTCTTCCACCAGCAGAGACTGACCAAACCTCATCAGAATAGGAAAACGGTCACTTCCTATAGTATACCCCTCCAAAGTATCCCATATTGCCTTCCTTGCCAAAGGAGCTGAAGCTATAGACAGATCTATGCATGACAGGCTCCCTGTCCTAATATCAAACCTAGTAGGTCTGGTATCATTTAGGCAGACCAACCCATGCCGATCCATAAAATCTTCTACTATTTCTCCATTACTATCTCTGTCCCTGCTGCCCCACAGTGGATTATGTGCATTAAAATCCCCCACCCAAACTACAGTGCGACCAACTACCTCCAAAATAGCCTCAAAGTCATCAATACATAAATTCAAACATGGATTATAAAAATTTACAACAGTCATTTCCCCCAAACTTTTACCGCTACACATTCTAATTGGGTATTAAAACACAGACTCTCATATTGCACACCGGCCCTAACAAATATTGCACAACCCCCTCCTGACCTGTCTTTATGGTCTTTCCTCACAGACTCATACCCAGAAATAACAAAATCTAGACAAGGTTTCAGCCAAGTCTCTTGAATGCATATGAGCTCTGGCTTATGACTTTCTTTAAAATACTCTAAAAATCTTTTTAACTCTTGGCCATTAGCAATAAGGCTTCTGGCATTCCATTGTAATATGTGCAACATTTAAGTGAGGTCAAGCGAACCTGAATCTCCATTTGTTATCACAGGGACATTTTGCACACTACGAGCACAAGGTAAGTTCAGGAGCTGCCCCCTGCTGGCATGGAGGTTGGATCGGGGACTTGGATCGTTTAATATATTACAATAAAACGTAAAACCTAAGTTGTCAGGGAACTCAAAACGGTCTCCGAATCTTTAGAAAACATCCGTACTTGTAAAATTGTTTTGCAAATGTATGTATAATGTGACAGTCGCTCTTCCACATTCCAGCTGCCAGTAGGGGGGCGGTAGTACCCCTGAACAGGAACCTCAGCCTTAAGAAATGAAGATGACTCGTTAAAAGAAAAATAAAACTAATGATGAAGTAAAATATAATACAATCAAGAAATCGTCCTGTCAGAAAATATAAAAATATTGAACAGACATATGAACAGCAAAGAAGAATGAATGTAATGTTTGACTCTCTGCAGAAGGCAATACATCTTGGTTTCTGTGTGTGCTACATTTTGGGACACCAATACATTCCATTCAAAACAGAACCGTTCTTTTTATTTATTTATTTTTATTTTAGATACAAAATCACACAGATTTGGCTGAAATTCTTCCAAAACAGATGCAAAACAGCTTCTTTAGAATCAAGAGAGAACTCACAATTAACAGACTTATCTTTTTAAAAATTATTCTAATATAAATGCTAGCTGGACATAATCTGCAGGCAATCTTTAAATGAACTTCTTTGCCTTTATTCGTAATTAAATACTGATTGGAAAAAAGCACATTTCCTATTATACAACCCCTGGCAAAAATTATGGAATCACCGGCCTCGGAGGATGTTCATTCAGTTGTTTAATTTTGTAGAAAAAAAGCAGATCACAGACATGACACAAAACTAAAGTCATTTCAAATGGCAACTTTCTGGCTTTAAGAAACACTATAAGAAATCAAGAAAAAAAGATTGTGGCAGTCAGTAACAGTTACTTTTATAGACCAAGCAGAGAAAAAAAAAATATGGAATCACTCAATTCTGAGGAAGAAATTATGGAATCACCCTGTAAATTTTCATCCCCCAAATTAACACCTGCATCAAATCAGATCTGCTCATTGACATTGACCCTATGTGTCTTTTTGCAAGGAATGTTTTCGCAGTTTTTGCTCTATGGCAAGATGCATTATCATCTTGAAAAATGATTTCATCATTTCCAAACATCCTTTCAACTGTCCAAAATATCAACATAAACTTGTGCATTTATTGATGATGTAATGACACCCATCTCCCCAGTGCCTTTACCTGACATGCAGCCCCATATCATCAATGACTGGAAATTTACATGTTCTCTTCAGGCAGTCATCTTTATAAATCTCATTGGAAAGGCACCAAACAAAAGTTCCAGCATCATCACCTTGCCCAATGCAGATTCGAGATTCATCACTGAATATGACTTCATCCAGTCATCCACAGTCCACAATTGCTTTTCCTTAGCCCACTGTAACCTTGTTTTTTTCTGTTTAGGTGTTAATGATGGCTTTCGTTTAGCTTTTCTGTATGTAAATCCCATTTCCTTTAGGCGGTTTCTTACAGTTCGGTCACAGACGTTGACTCCACTTTCCTCCCATTTGTTCCTCATTTGTTTTGCTGTACATTTTTCGATTTTTGAGACATATTGCTTAAGTTTTCTATCTTGACGCTTTGATGTCTTCCTTGGTCTACCAGTATGTTTGCCTTTAACAACCTTCCCATGTTGTTTGTATTTGGTCCAGAGTTTAGACACAGCTGACTGTGAACAACCAACATCTTTTGCAACATTGCGTGATGATTTACTCTCTTTTAAGAGTTTGATAATCCTCTCCTTTGTTTCAATTGACATCTCTCGTGTTGGAGCCATGATTCATGTCAGTCCACTTGGTGCAACAGCTCTCCAAGGTGTGTTCACTCCTTTTTAGATGCAGACTAATGAGCAGATCTGATATGATGCAGGTGTTAGTTTTGGGGATGAAAATTTACAGGGTGATTCCATATTTTTTTTCCCTCTGCTTGGTCTAAAAAAGTAACCGTTACTGACTGCCACAATCTTTTTTTCTTGATTTCTTATAGTGTTTCTTAAAGCCAGAAAGTTGCCATTTGAAATGACTTTAGTTTTGTGTCATGTCTGTGATCTGCTTTTTTTCTACAAAATTAAACAACTGAATGAACATCCTCCAAGGCTGGTGATTCCATAATTTTTGCCAGGGGTTATATTAGTTACGCATCACCCCACTCTCACTGCAGCTACACATACCTGACAAATATCTTCACCATCTCTCTGAAGAAAGCAAATGAAGATATATAATTGGTCAAAAAACAGCTGATTGTACTCATCCCAAAGAGACAGTGACAGGGTCAAATGACTATACAGACCATAGTAGTAGTAGACATCTAGTATTATCATGTGTCTGGCACCCATGTATAAACCCCTTCTGATCCTTGCCAATTAATTCTTATATAAACTTATTGTATTTATTCTTCTGGAACTCAACCTTTATTTCTAAAGCACATTTAAAATGACAGCGGTCGTCAAAGTGCTGTACAAAAAGAAAAATTGGCACCAAATTATGCCCAATCATAATTAAATAAATAAGGAAATAATAAAATTGCAGCAGGCAGTAAAATAAGAACAAAATAATAAATAGAATAAGAAATAAAGAATAGAATAGAAAACAGAGATGCAACTGCTCATTTTGGAAATGCCAGAGAGAAAAAAAAAAGGTTTTTAAAGAGGATTTAAAAGTCTCTAGGGTCAGGGATGACCTAATATTGAAGGGGAGACTATTCCAAAGCCTGGGGGCAGCCACTGATAAAGCCCTGTCATGTCTAGTCTTCAGTCTGGTTTTAGGCACATCCAGCAACAGTTGGTCAGTTGACCTTAATGCTCTGGGGTTAGGGTGTAACGGAGCAGAAGCTCAGAGAGGTACACAGGGGCCAGGCCATTAAAGGCTTTAAAAAAATTAAAAGTTTAAAATTGATGTGATAACGGCCTGGGAACCAGTGGAGAGAGGCAAAACCTGGCGTAATGTGGTTGCGATTTTTCTTTCCAAAAAGAAGAAGCAGCGTTTTGAATAAGCTGAAGGCAGTTGAGAGAGGTCTGATCCAAGCCAACATACAGGGAGTTATAATTGGGGGAAAAAAAAAAAAAAAAAAAACTTGTTTTAACAACATCACTAATCACCTTATCAAATTTAAAATGGCTGTCAAAAATCACCCCAAGGTTTCTTACACAGGACTGAATGTTGGAACTCAAGGAGCCCAGGATAGCAGCTGAGCAGGCTGTGGAAGTGTTTCTTCCAAACAAGATAATCTCTGTCTCGGATTCATTAAGATTTAATAGATTAGCACTCATCCATGATTTAACCTCACTCAAACAATCCAATAGGACAACTTAGGACAAAGTCCCTGATCAATTGTTTACAATATCTTGTAGGTGTCCAAGAAAGTCAGAGAAAATCAAGTCTCAAACCAATCATTTTTATTTTGCCGGCAAAAGAAAGCAGCTCACAAAGTCCCCGTAAAACAGCCAACACCAGGACTGCTTTGAAAAGACACAGGATTACAGTCACCTTTATACAGTTCAGGGGTCAGTGTCTCCATCCCAAGTGGGTGGACCTAAATTGGCAAATCTTACACCAATAAAAACATCTGTTAAGGGCATCATTTTCCCAGCAATATGCAGGTGTGAGGAGACCACTTCATGGAAAATCACCGGGCCTCTGAGTTCAACTCTGGGTCATCAGGCCCTGCGTCATGGAAATTTACCCTTCCTTTAAAACCCAAATTACCATCATTTTCACAAGTATGTATGGTTTTAATCAAATATTAATTTTCTTCACAAATTAAGTGCTTCACTGAAAGTTCTGGCCTTATATATCAGAAATACACAACAAAGCCATCTTCTGGCATTTGCATATCATAAGTTTGTTATCAGCACATCATCTGCCTGTGGCAAAAAATTACACTACAGTACCTTGGAAAATCTGTAGCTGCTGCATTTCAGAAAATACAGCTGTATTTGAAGTAACACTCGTCAGGAAGGGCATCCGGCGTAAAACCTGTGCCAATTTAACATGCAGATCCACCTTGGATTTGCTGTGGCGACCCTGAGTGCAAACAAGGGAGCAGCTGAAGGGACTTAATTTACTTACTTGAAGTAACACTCTCGACGAAAAAGGGCGTGGTCATTTTCGGGCTGTATGTCCCGGATAGAGATTTCGGCACATATCCCAAGTTGTTCATTGGGGTCATATTAGTCTAGAACAGTTGTCCTCTCCTCAGTGATGTGCATACATGTCTCAGCTACTGTATGTCCTAGACTACCAGTGACATCAGGCAGACTTTGGAAGAGGATCATTAAGAATCACACAGACAGTTACAACATTTTGGCCATGTGGCACATTTCTCTGTGCATGATGCAGCACATCTAAGCCACAGTGCAATGACGCGGGTGGGTCTTACTGAATGAGCTCCTCCTTGGCAGTCGACTTGTACTGTAATCACTCATTGTACGGCGAGGGAGAACTACCAGGCTAACTCTAAACTGTAAGTTATCATAAAAATCTTCCGTTCAATGAGGTCAATATGCAGGGTTACCTCCGCAGCAAAACTGTCTGTGCAACCGGACACTTTAATGAAGATTTCACTTGTTCAGTCAAGGTAAGAGGCGGGTTGCTCTGAGTATATGCTACTGCCCCATCCATTACAATTAATTATCTGGTTAGCTCACAGCGGTGTCTGTTCTAAATCAACAATAATGTGCCAATTAAAATAATTTGTATCCTGAGTGGGGAAAAATGACCCCTGGAACATTTAATAAAGTTTAGGTTGAAAAATGACAAACTTTTTAAATCACCAAGCCTTGACTGTGGAGTCAGAAGTCATGAGTACACAGCCCATCATCTACCCTGAAATATTACCATGATCCCATCTCATATTACAAACCACTTGGCAACCCCAACGTTTTGCCACTCCTGCTGTAGTTCCCATCACTGCAGTCTTCCTGAACACCTTGTCCTTTGTACCCATGTCAGAATCAAATTGAGTTACTCCTGCTGCTTCCATTTTAATAATTTTAATGAAATGCAGTGCACCTCTAAAACATGTTTAATATCATGCATGTTTTTAATACACTGAATGAAGAAACAATTAAAAACGAAGAAATATGACTTTTTAAAAATTAAATATTATTCAAGATTTTATGGGACTACCCAGAAATGACATCAAGGGTGTGCTCAAATCTTCCAGTTTTGAATTTTGGGGGTGGATAAGCGCCAAGAACAAGCATGTATTAAGGGTCATTGGGAGAAAACAGATCACTGGTCAGGTTACCTTAACAGATGAGCTTCTTGAATTTCCAGGGTTTTAGTCCCATATGTTCTTAACTTTCCCTAGAGCAAAAACACAAATCACACTCACACACTTATTAAATACGCTTACAGTCCATCTGGAAAGTAGCAGCGCTTCACTTTTTCACATTTGTTTATGTTACATACAGCCTTATTCCAAAATGGAGTAAATTCATTTTCCCCCTCAAAATTCTACACACAACACCCCAGAATAACTATGTTAAGAAGTTACTTTAAGTTACAATTTTTAATATATAAGAGAGAGAGAGAGAGAGAGAGAGAGAGAGAGAGAGAGAGAGAGAGAGAGAGAGAGAGAAAACAAACAAAAAAACATGTAGATAAGTATTCAGCCTTTGTCATGAAGCTAAAATTGAGCTCAGGTGCCTCCTGGTTCCACTAATCATCTTTGACATGTCATGGTTCTGCCCTGTCCTGGGCTCATGTTTTGGTTTTGTCCCTTGTCTGTGTCCTTGCCCAACTCTTTGATCCCCAGTCTTTGATTTCCTGTTTGTTATATTATAGTCACTGGTTGCATTGTGTTATACTTTGCCTCATTGTTAGTTGTGTCCTAGTTTAGTCTTAGCCTTCCGTCTTCTTGTTGATCTCTTTTCAGTTTTTACATTTGGATCCTGGTTCGATTCTTTGTTCCTTTCATATGTTGGTTTTGCATTTACTTTGTATTATTTTGGGATTCTGTCTTTGTGTTTGTCTTACTGCACTATCTTGTACCAGCTTCCCTCACCTTCATTCTAATTTTGTCTGCTTTGTCTGACTGCACTCTCTTGCCTCCTGACTTCCCTCATCTTTGATTCAACCGACCACGCCCCCTTCCTGTATGTTCTCCACACCTGCATCTAATTTTCACCAATTGGAGGTGATGGTCTAGAGGTTAAGTGTTGGGCTTGAGACCAGAGGATCCTCAGTTCAAATCCCAGCCTGACCAGAAAATCACTAAGGGCCCTTGGGCAAGGTCCTTAATCCCTGCTTGCTCCTGGTGTGTAGTGAGCACCTTGCATGGCAGCACCCTGACTGCGTTGTGTGAGTGTGTTTGTGCGAATGGGTGAAATGGGAGGCATAATTGCAAAGCGCTTTGAGCGTCTGATGCAGATGGAACAGCATTATATAAATGCAGTCCATTTACCATTTAATTGCCACTAGTGTATTTAAATTGTGCTTGTTCAATGTTCCCTGCCAGTGCGTTGAGCCTTGTCACGTTCCACCCTTACCACAGCCTTGCTTTGCCTAGTATTATTGCCTGCCCGTATTTTGACCCTGCCTTGCTTTGTGACCTCATTTTTTGTCTCTGCCTCTGTACTGCTCCTCGCCGTGTCTCTGAACTTGGCTTGTTTTTTTGGACCACGCCTCTGCCTCACATCTGCCCATTACCTCCACCTCACTGACTGTTATACTGTGTACCGAACCTTTTGCCAGTCTTCCAGATAAAGCCTTTTTGATTGCTCCAACATTTTTGTCTGCGAGTCTGCATATGCATCCTACAACCTTCTGTGCCACGCTTCCTCGAATCATGACATGAGATGTTTCTACAGCTCATTTGGTGTGCACCTGGGGTAAATTCAGTTGACTGGACATCTGGAAAGACACACACCTGTCTACATATAAGGTCCCACAGTTGATAGTGCATATCAGAGCACAAACCAAGCATGAAGTCAGTTGTCTATAGACCTCAGAGAGGGTTGTCTTGAGGCACAAATCTGGGGAAGAGTACAGAAACATTTCTGCTGCTTTGAAAGTCCCAATGAGCACAGTGGCCTCCATCATCTGTAAACGTAAGACGTTCAGCTCCAGCAGGAGTCTTTCTACAGCTGGGCACCCGTGTAAACTGATGGAATGGAGGAGAAGGGCCTTAGTCAGGGAGGTGACGAAGAACCCAGTGGTCACTGTCAGAGCTCCAGCATTCCTCTGTGGAGACAGAAATTTCCAGAAGGACAACCATCACTGCAGCAATCAGGCCTGTATGATAGAGTGGCCAGACGGAAGACACTCCTTAGTAAAAGCACATGGCTGCCTGCCTGAAGTTTGCTAAAAGGCACCTGAAGGACTCTCAGACCATGAGAAACAAAAGTCTTGAACTCTTTGGCATGAATGCCAGGCGTCATGTTTGGAGGAAATCAGGCACCATGTATACAGTGAAGCATGGTGGTGGCACCATCATGCTGTGGGGATGTTGCTGTGGGGAGACTAATCAGGATTGAGGAAAAGATGAATGCAGCAATATACAGAGACATCCTGGATGAAAACCTGCTCCAGAGCGTTCTTGACCTCAGACCGCGGTGACAGTTCATGTGTCAGCAGGACAATGACCCTAAGCACACAGCTAAGATATCAAAGAAGAGGACTGAGGACAACTCTATGAATGTCCTTGAGTGGCCCTGCCAGCCAACTGAATCGTATTGAACATCTCTGGAGAGACCTGAAAATGCCTGTGCACTGGCACTCCCCATCCAACCTGATGGAATGTGAGAGGTGCAGCAAAGAGGAATGGACAAAAGTGCCCAAAGATAGGTGCGCCAAGGTTGGGGCATCATATTCAAGAAGATCTGAGGCAGTAATTGTTGCCAAAGGTATAGCAAAGTATTGCGCAAAGGGTGTGAATACTAATATACGAGGCCTATTAGAAAAGTATCCGACCTTATTATTTTTTCAAAAACCATATGGATTTGAATCACGTGTGATTGCGTCAGCCAAGCTTGAACCTTCGTGCGCATGCGTCAGTTTTTTCACGCCTGTCGGTTGCGTCATTCGCCTGTGAGCAGGCTTTGAGTGAGGAGTGGTCCACCCCTCTCGTCGTTTTTTTCATTGTTTAGGAATGGCTCAGAGACTGCCACTTTGCTTGATCAAAATTTTTTCAGAATCTGTGAGGAACATCAAAGTGGACACCATTCGAGAAATTCAGATGGTTTTTGGTGAAACTTTTAAGGGCTTCAAAGAGATTACGGAGCGTTACTGTCGCTTTAAGGACGGCCCAGAGTGACTGATGGTGCGCCGCGCTCCGAAGCCGCCATCAACAGGCTGAGCGACCATTTCATTTCTAAACGGATGGCTGTATGGATCCGTGACCATCGTGTGCAATTTCTCTGGTTATCACAAGAGTGGACATCAACCATTCCCGGCAGATTTAACTTTAACAAGAGATTTTGTCATGGAAAGCCGAGTGGAGGCTTCACGCATCAAGATGGATTCGCTACAGGAGCGAGACAAAACCACCTCCGTTTTGGTCTCACAGGACGGCTTTGAGATGGCGTTCAGACAGCTGTCGGTGGTTTTTCCATCGAGTGATTATCCGAGAAATTGTGGATGTGCCTGGACATGCCAGAACATGTCCTGTGAGGCTTCATCACGGCGTTGCTTTGCGCCATGCGGCACCGCCACGATGCGCGGGAATTCCTCCGCACGTCGTTCTCAATGTGCCGAAAAAGTGCTGATGTCCACGTCTTTTCACAATTCCTGTGCTAGCCAGATGACATCCAGGATAAAACACAGCGTCCAGTTTGGAAATGAACGGCACATTCCACTGTTACAGGAGTTTTTGTCATGGAAAGAGGAGCGGAGGCTTCGCGCGTCGCGGCAGTGCCACATGGCGCAAAGCAACGCCGTGATGAAGCCTCACAGGACATGTTCTGGCATGTCCAGGCACACACAGGTCGCTCAGCCTGTCGATGGCGGCTTCGGAGCGCGGCGCACCACCAGTCGCTCTGGGCCGTCCTTAAAGCAACAGTAACACTCCATAATCTCTTTGAAGCCCATAAAATTTTCCACCAAAAACCATCTGAATTTTCGAATGGTGTCCACTTTGATGTCCCTCACAGTTTCTGAAAAAATTTTGATCAAGCAAAGTGGCAGTCTCTGACCCATTCCTAAACAATGAAAAAACGATGAGAGGGGTGGACCACTCCTCACTCAAAGCCTGCTCACAGGCAAATGACGCAACCGACAGGCGTGAAAAAACTCACGCATGCGCACGAAGGTTCAAGCTTGGCTGACGCAATCACACGTGAAAAAAATAAGGTCGGATACTTTTCTAATAGACCTCGTACGTACATGTGATTTCTTAAGGGACATGTCACACGTTTTTTAATGTCCCAGTTAGCAAGACAACATAAATGTACTCTTGACTGTATGTCTCTGCACACATGCGCTAATAGTGATCGCTGATGTATTTTATTCCTCTCACTCAGTGTTAGCAGGTGCATTTCCGGAAAATGTCTCACTCAGAAATTCTCTGCATTTTTCAGCGTGACGTACATTTTAGAATGAGCAGAAACAGCCGATGACTGACAGTCAGAGGGAACCAAACGTGTTCCATCCGAAAACCGCTGAGCTTTCATTTGAAAGTGATGGCTTGGATTTACAGACAGGAGATGACACACTTCATCCCGAAAAAAGTTGTCATAACAACATCACACTCATGTAAAATTTGGAATTAATCTGTGCCTCAGTTCTTAATGTTAGCAGCTACATTCCATTCAAATGTGTGCTGGGGTGCTTCTAAGAGTTGGTTTACCTCTGTTGGAAACACACTAGTACTTTGTTTTGGAAGCCTCTGTAGCTGTTTGTTGCGAATGCCGTATATTTTAAAACCGGTCACAGAAGTGCACAATGTAATCCTGGTGGATCATTGGATGGTCACTAACAGCAAAAAAAATCTTAATTGTTATGATTTCGGTGTGACATGTCCTTTATTTTTAATAAATTTGCAAAAATTTCAAAAGGAACTTTTTTCATGTTGTCATTATGGGGTGTTGTGAGTAGAATTTTGAAGGAAAAAATTAGTTTACTCCATTTTGGAATAACGCTATAACATAAAATGTGAAGAGTAAAGCACTCTGAATCCTTTCCGGATGCTCTGTATACAGACATCAAACCTCAACATTTCAAACCTCACTCATATACATGTATTCAAGTATGTCTGTCTATGAACATATGCAGGTCTACAAAACTAATGATTTCTCTCCTATATGAATTCTCAGGTGTCTTGTCAGATTGCGCTTTTCTACAAATCTTTACCACACTCAACACAGCCTTTCTCTCCTGTATGAATACTCATGTGTGTGTTGAGACTACTCTTTCGTCTAAATCTTTCACCACAATCAGAACAAGAAAACGGTTTCTCGCCCGTATGTATTCTGACATGTTTGTTAAGACTACCGTGGTCTGTAAATGTTTTATTGCACATGGAACAACCAAATGGCTTTTCTCCGGTGTGAATTCTCATGTGTCTTCTCAGCCCACCCTTCACTGCAAATCTTTTACCACATCCAACACAGCCAAAGGGTTTCTCTCCTGTATGAATCATCATGTGCAAATCCAAATTACTCTTTTGTCTAAATTTTTTACCACAATCAGAACACCCAAAGGGTTTCTCTCCTGTATGAACACGAATATGTGAATTCAGATTACTCTTTTGCCTAAATCGTTTACCACACACAAAACAGTCAAAGGGTTTCTCTCTTTTTTTTTTTTTTATTTCTCTTCAATTTCTTTTTTTACAGAGTGTAATGGGCCCCAACCCTGGGGTCTACAGTTACATCCTAATCATTAATCATTATTGGCATTGTATCCGAGGGCTCTCTTCAAGATGGTAACTGTTCCTTTAACTGCGGATATCTGCACCTCATGGGCACTTGGGTGACCAGGGATTGCCTCAAGATATTTCTTCAGGTTCTTCTTCATAAGCCCTGTTGCTCCCACCACGACTGGTATGATATCAATTTCTTTCAATGACCACGTTATTCGTAGATCATTTTTAAGGTCTTGGTATTTCGTAATTTTCTCCCTTTCAGCTCTATGTCAGGCCATAGTCATTGGGGACTGTCACATCAATAATTTTTGCTGTCTTCTCTTGCTTGTTCCAAATGACAATATCAGGTTTTACTGCACCTCTTTCGATATGTCTTCCTGCTGGGATCTCTTTGTCATAAAAGACAATCACTTTTCCATTGGATGAGACTGGTGCTGGCTCATACTCCCAAACGTGTCCCTCTACTTTCCACCTCCAGTTCCTTGCATACTTTCCAATGTAAATACTTACAGATCTTGTTATGCCGGCTTGTGTAATGTCCGTCTGCCATGAGGATCTGACATGCTGATACTAAGTGGTTTACACTCTCAACTGTTATGTCTGAATGGATTTGTTTGACCAATGTTTTTCCACATTCAGAGCAATTAATTGGTTTCCAATGGCACATGTGTTATCACTGGCAGGGACATCATAGTTTTTCAGACAGTTTAAACCTGAATAGGGTCCCCTGGTTTGCTTCCATTCAGAACTGTCATCAGTCTCAGTTTCAGAACAGTATGAACTCCTGCCATCAGTATTTTGTTGTAAATGACTATACAGATTTGAGTTGCTGGCTGGTTCTGATCCTCCACAGCCCTCTACATCAGCTTCTATTTTCAGTGTCATGTGTTCAGTTGTGCTGCCAACTCCAGGGCTTGCCTCTATGCTGTCATCTGTTTGATAAAGCTGTGATAACTGGGGATTTTCGTCATATTCCAACCCTTCACAGGGACAACAGTGAAGGGGAACTTGGTTGCAATCAGCCTCCTCCATCTGATGAAGCTGATCTTCTTCCTGACTTGTCCATTGTGTTCCTGTTCTTTAACATTTAGGGGTTCTGACTCCTTCTGATCTGGACTCAGATTCCACTCCTGCTGCTCAGAGATAATGTCTTCTTTACTCATCATCAGCCACTGCACCTCTGCAAAGAAAGAATTGAATTCATAAAAACATGTACATTTTTATTTTAGGTAGTGATTGCAACTGCCTACCATACATTATTTTACTATTAATAACATTAAGATTAATTAATAAAATAATATTTTGAAAATTTACTTCAGGACCACGTTGCAGCCGGTCTGCTCTGTGTCAGCTGATCCCATCAGAGTCAGAAGCTAAGCAATGCGGGTCTGGTTAGTACTTGGAATGGGAGACCTCTTTGGAATGCCCGCGGACTGTGTGGGTTTTCTCCAGGCAAAACTGGAGTTGTGTCAGGAAGGGCATCCGGCGTAAAACCTGTGCCAAATACCAATGCGGATCTGGTTGTATCCACTGTGGTGACCCCGAATAGAATGACAGCAGCTGGATGGAGGAGGAGGAGGAGGAGGATGACGATGACAACAACTTCAGGATTGTGTTCAATTTGACAAATTCTTGAACTGAACAGAAAATGCATTTTCACAAATATCACATTATATATATTCATGTTTTTTTCTCCCATATTGATTGATTTTGATATATATCATGCTATAGAACTTGATAATACTGCAGTTTGAAGACTATAATGACTGAAGCCTGAAGAAACTTTGGGGTTTTTGAAATTTAGGATTCTTCATTTAAAAATAAATATCACATATTACAAAAAAATATTTATCTGCCTCAACACAAACATACCAGTTAGTTTGCTCGGAAGTAGCTTCTTGGAATAGCAAGAGCTGAACGATAAAGCAGCGTGCAAAACGGATGCAGACCTGGCCTTTTTGTGCTTTTGCTTGTAAGTATACTGAGATAAACTCTCTGTTCCCTATGGATTTCTTTGTACTGTCATTTTCTTGACATGGTTCCATGGATTGCATTTGCTGGATCCATTGAAAACAAATTCACATGGCAACAGGGAAAGAGGGCTGGCAGTGAGTTTTTATGACGGTTTTGAGACATATGTACTCCAAAGCTGTAGGGGGAGCTCTGTAGAGAAGAATGGGACTAAACAGGAAACAGCAAAAAAATGACCCGAGTTGCATAGTGCCTCTTGAAAGTCCTGCCTGTCTGTTTATGTGATCATAGTCCTGTCTCATTTTTTCATTTCCAAGTCATCCTATTCCCAGAACTGTTTGCTATATTAACAGGTGAAGAGAATTTATTTCAATCAAAATTTTTTTTAAATACATGACGGTTTCGCGCATGTGGGAACACAGTGCGAGCAGCAGTGCAATGTGTAAACACATCACGCAGCTGGTGTTAAAACAAAAAAAATAAATAAAAAATACACGTCACCCACGGGATTTGAACCCGCACTTTCCAAAGCTCTGATTGCCAGTCAGAAACTTTACCACTAAGCTACCATCGCTGTCCTGTGAAATGTGCAGTAAAATGCCTGATATCAGGAAGAACACGGACATATTTAAAAAAAATAAAAATAAAAACGCACACCATATAAAACATTGCATGTTATGAATCCCTCTTATCAAATGGGCAATACAATATGATCCGTCTGTTCCTCTGACCCATGGTCAGACCTACAATTCTAAAATGACATGAATGATGAAGCAGTTCGCTTTTATCATGTTGACATCTATGCGTCCGGTGTGTCCAGCCGCCCCGCGCGTGTCTTTTAATATAATGGGTTTTGGTTTTTCCACTAACAACTGAAAAATTTGAAGAATATTTGAAGAAACATACAGGGAATGACATGGACAAATTGATTTTGAGGATACCTTCTGCTTTAGCTAAAATGACCACCAAGATTGTAAGATCCCTGTTTAATCAATCAATCAATCAACATTTATTTATAAAGCGCTTTACAGCACCGACTGGTGTCCAAAGTGCTTAACATTAAAAAACACAATTTACAAAAATAAACACATATAAAATAAAATTTTAAAACACATAAAAAAAGAACATAACAATAACAGAAACATGTCACCTCCCCACTAAGTGTTAAAAGCCAGTTTAAATAAATAAGTCTAACTTAGATTTAAAAAGTGCTAGGTCAGGAATTGTACGTACTCAAGAGGTAGCTCATTCCACAGTCTGGGGCCAGCTACCGCGAAAGCATGATCACCCCAGCGTTTATATCTTGACCTTGGAACACTAAGTAAAGCTGGCCAGACGCCCTTAACGTCCTACTGTAGGTGCGCAAAGTTAAAATTTCAGACAAGTAGGGAGGTGCAAGGCCATAAATAGTTTTAAAAACAAACATTAAAATTTAAAATCAATTCTAAAACGAGTACAGGATGGGCGCAATATGCTCACGTCTAAAAGTGTTTGTCAAAAGACGAGCAGCAACATTCTGCACCAACTGGAGACGTGCAAGAGACGACTGATTAATGCCCGCATAAAGTGCATTACAATAATCAAGTCTGGAGCTAATGAAAGCATGAATGGCCGTCTCAAGATCATGTCTACTGAGAAAGTGCTTTATTTTAGCCAAAAGGCGAAGTTGGAAAAAACTAGCTTTGACAACAGAATTTATCTGTTGAACGAACCTCAAACAGCTGTCAAATATCACTCCCAAATTCTTGACAGCTGGTTTTACATAGTTAGCCAAAGCACCAAAATTTGGTGTTACCACATTTGGTATGCCAGTGCGCTCAAACACCATGATCTCAGTTTTAGCATCATTCAGGTAAAGGAAGTTTCGGGACAGCCACTGCTTTACATCACGAATACAATTAAATAATGATGACAAAGCATCACTCCCATTAGTCCTCACAGGCAGATAGATTTGCAGATCATCTGCATAACAATGAAAGGACAAGTTGTGCTGGGTTATAACTGACCCCAATGGCAGAATGTACAAAGAAAATAGAATCGGCCCAAGGACAGATCCCTGCGGCACTCCACAGCACAGAGGAGCAGTTGATGAGGAAAGGTCCCCAATCATGACAGAAAAGCTCCTTTCAGCCAATATGATCTAAACCACTCAAGTGCAGTACCATGAATGCCAATAAAATGTTCCAACCAGGAAACAAGTACTGTGTGATCCACAGTATCAAAGGCTGCTGAGGTCCAACAGAATCAGCACAGCAGGATTCCCTGCATCCACCGACAGAGTAATATCATTATGAACTTTTAAAAGTGCTGACTCAGTGCTGTGTCGCGATCTAAACCCAGACTGAAATTTTTCAAGGATGAGATTGTCTTCTAAAAATGATTGTAACTGTAAAAAGACAACCTTTTCTAAAACCTTAGATAGAAATGGCAGATGAGAGGACAGGTCTAAAATTGGATAAAACTGATGAGTCCAGGTGAGGTTTTTTTAAGAAGAGGTCGAACCACAGCATGTTTAAAGCAGCTGGAACAGACCCTGATCTAAGACAAGCATTGATAAAAGTTAGGAGACCGCCCAACAGTATTAAAAGCCTCCTTCAGCACCTTAGCTGGAACAACATCAAAAGGACAACTTGTAGATTTTATGTGTTTTACAACATCAGCGAGAGATGCAAAAGAAATGGGCTCAAACTGTTCGAGCACAGCAGAATGTGCACGAGGAGCAGACAACTCAACATTACAGCTCTGATCAGCGTTCTGTCTGACATGATGAAACCTTATCAATAAAAAACTGAAGAAACTCCTCACAGGTTGTGGTTGTAGCGTCCATCAAAACAGAGGTGTGTGGATTTACAACTGAGTTTATAGTCTGAAATAACACACTGGGACGATGACAACTGCTCGAAATAATATGAGACAGATATTGTGCTTTGCCTCCTTCACAGCCTTCTGATAGTCAGACTGCCCTCAGAAAACCCAGAACACCTGTAGTTTGTCCTTTTTCCATTTTCTCTCCGTCCGTCTGCAGCGTTGCCTGAGGGCACGGGTCGTGGCATTTAACCAGGGGTTCGGATTTTGATTTCCTGGATTTGCAGCGCATTGGTGCAACAGAGTCCAAAATGACTGTGCATGTAGAGTGGAAAGAAGAGAGGATGTTATCTGGGAGTAATGGAGAAGAACCAGTCCATTCATGGCATAAAACTGAGAGTCCATGAAGGCAGCAGCAAAGTCCCCGCTGTCGAGGAGGTGACCAAACCGGCGGCGAGAGACAGGAACAAGTGGCTTTACTAGCAGATGGAGGAGCAATAAATTCAAAAATAACAGGAAAGTGATCTGAAATAGCAACGTCTGATATGTCCTTAAGTGAAACTGAGAGCCCAAAAGAAATAACCAGGTCCAAGGTGTGTCCAAGATTATGTGTTGGTCCATCCACAACTTGTGTTAGACCAAAAGAGTTCAGGAGGCTTTTAAATCATCAGCCAGCTGATTAGAAGGACAACAGATATGAATATTAAAATCCCACAGACCAAAAATTTGTCACTATTTTGGGATATAAAATCTGCCAGAAACTCAGAAACACTCCTGAATAAAATCCTTATTAAATTTTGGTGGACGATAAACAACAGCACAGAGCACAGGACAGTCGAACT